>NW_027509548.1:180000-350000 GCF_048541705.1 Temnothorax americanus | reverse complement strand
CTACGATAAGAGGCCACGAGCAAAGAGAGACGTCTTGATTCCTTTCGCCGAATTTTTCCTCTTTAGCTTTTTCTTTCTTTTTCTCTCTCTCTTTTTCTCTCTTTTTTTCTCTTGCTCCCTTCTTTCCGCTGCGATTTTCGTTTCCGGACAGCTAATCAGCCAACGACGACGCGGCACGATTACCTAAACGGATTTAACGGGCCCAGGACGTTTAAGCGAGGTAGCGAGTAAAAGCGACTGGGCCGGCAATTCGAGATACCTTTCGGCAGCTTCGAGAAAAGGAGAATCGAGCCGGAGACTCGCCTCGTGGCATTTCTGATGTGGCCATCGGTGCAGGCCATGAATCTTTCATGCGTCAATCGTTCCTCATCCCTTACTTCCTTAGCTATACCCGCGCCTTCTCTTTCTTTCCCTCTCTTTTTCTCTATTCCCTCTCCTTCCGCACTCCCAGGTTGCCTTTCGCAGTTCTCTGGAAATAATCCCAGCCAGCCGACGCTTCGAGTTATCAGTCAGCAGAATCTGTCAATCGCCGGAGTAACGTATTCCAGCCGGCACCACTGACACAATGCTACCATCGCAGTGATTTTCGTGATCTATTTTTCTTATTCTTCTTGTACTCAGTGTCTCCCCTTTTGCTTGCCTCACGTTCGCTCTGCTCACTTTGTATTTTTATGGGCTTGGACTCACCTCGCGCGCTCGTAGGGGAATTGAAGTTTAATGGGGATTGACGCGTAAAGCCGATCCCCGACTATTTCTTTCAATTTAATCCCGTTTCCTGTAATTCGTGTTACATTACGCGAGGCAATGTCTCACGTACGAGGTAATTTTGCTGGTACGACGTAATTGTTTCTGTGCTCTTAAGACGGTTCATCATTATCAAAAAAAGTTTGCGATGTTAATTTTGCTCTGGACTTCAAATAACCGGTATAATTAAAAGAATCCGAGGAAGATTAAAAATCTTTATGGAAAAACATACGTAAAAAAATGTCTGAATTCTGAACACTTTTTTTCAATTTAAATTAATAGGTTTGAATTAAATTTTACTTTTTTTTAATGCAAGAGTCAGCATAAACATCGATGCAATTACTTAGGTTGCTGACTATTTTATGCGAGTGCCAGCATTAACGGCATTGTAATGTTTGCTGAGTGGCGTTTTCCTTACTTGATTTGTATTTTTAAAATCTCGGAAATGGACAAAAAGTTTTTCCTCCGCACGCTCCAAAAGAACCAACGGCCCGTAAAAGTCTATTTCTGTTTGCTAATGCGTCGCAGATTTGTTGCTTCAATAACGGAAGTGCAACGTCTCGTTGACTTCTGAATTATTTAGGCGCTATCGAGCCTTACGTTTTACATTGCCACTTACTCCCCGGCGCTGTAATGGAAGGAATAGCGGGCATTCCATACCGACGCGGACGGCGGAAGATGGAAAAAGTCGCTCTCAATTAAACATCACGCTTCACTTCGGTAAAGCTGTCGGACTTGACCTCGCAATCTGTCGACGATTCGCAAAAGCGCGACGAGCGCGCTTTTGTCGATTCCATACAATTTAAAATATTTACACGAACCTGTCTGTATAATCGCGATATTACAATTTATAATGTCACTTATATATTATGATATTTATTTGTATATTGTCTGTCGTGGAACGAGCGGATTAATATTAATAGCGAAGCGTTATGAACCGCGGTGCCGCGAGTCGAAACAATATGTTGGCGAAACATTTAATCGAGTCGCGCGTCGAATATTTACACATTAGCTCCCAAGCTCTCGTCTTTAGTAAATCCTGCGTACATTTACTTTTTCCGCCGTTAATCCTATGCCATGAAGATCGAGGACTCCCGTGACATCGAGCCTAGCGGTGTCACCTTACTCGGGCTCTCCTCTCGTTTGCTCACGCATCTATTTTCGTTTCCTTGCATTAATCTCATTACGGCCCGCGAGACGTTGTAGGTGAGAGGAGGGGGGAGAGGAAGTGTCGTCTTCGCGAGAATGTAATATGGATCCGGTCCTACGACGATTCTAATCGCAATTCTACGGAGCGCGCACGAGACACCGACTTGAAATCCGATTCGAATTCGCAAGGGGTGACGAACGTACAGGAGTAGCAATAGGGGCAAGCGCGGGGGCAAAGACGGGGGGGTAGGACGGTCGGCCCCAAGGCTCATCGTTCATTCATGGGGCATTTACTCGGTATCCCCGTAAAGCCGGCCTCTTCCCAGCCCTCACCCGCGCGTCTCTCCGTCCTTCTCGCTCCTCGTGACGGCACACACCGGCAACCCCTTGTGCCTCCTTACATCATTCTCTTGTCCGCCGGAATGGATCGGGATCAGGCGGATATAATATCTTCCTCGAGGATTCATTTTCGAGCGCCGTTGACCGTGGAGCCGTTGCGCCGCGCTGCGCCGGAACCTCGGCGGCGTGACATCTGCAATTCGTCTTGTGTGAAGCACCGTTCACGAGGCCATTATTCTTGAATTCGGAAGTCTAGCAAACGAATCCCCGCAGCCATTGTTTTGCTGCGCTGACCGTGCCCGTCTCGAGATTCGTGCCAGACACCCGGGTGTCACGCGTTTGCATTAACATTTATGTTACGATACGAAATTATCACTCAACCGCCGCAATTCATCTTGCGTCCGCAATGTTGCACGTGTCATACATTATAAGCCAACTTGATGTTTTGATCGAGATACTTCTACACGGAAAGACTCGCGCCCGACGAAACGCTCGGCTACGAAGCAGGCAAAAACACATTGCTTGCGGCGACCACCGGATGGCGCGCGTCTATACCATCGAACTGAAATCGCGTCTCTATTGCCAGATGTTTTCGAGGTTAAGACACGTGTTTTTGAAGTCACATTAGCACGGCGTTTTTCGGTGCAAATTTGTCCGGTGTTTTTCCGCGTCTCGCGATTTCAACTTCAATTTTGCAGTTTTTGATTGTAGAATTGTTTGTGAGAATTTTGCGTTTTTCATTTCTACTGAAAAATTTGATGTTCTTGCGTTACATCTCTCCCGCGCAGTAAGTCACAATCCTTTGTACGTTGCGTCTCGTGACCGGCACTTTTTATCGTGGCTTTCTTAACAGCTTGCTGTGGGATTTTAGTGCTTGTAGCGGCGGCTAGAACAGGTAGGTGTAATATATTCCTGGAGGATTCATTTTCCAGTGCGGCTGACCGCGGTCGTCCGCTCTCTCTCTCTCTCTCTCTCTCTCTCTCTCTCTCTCTCTCTCTCTCTCTCTCTCTCTCTCTCTCTCTCTCTCTCTCTCTCTCTCTCTCTCTCTCTCTCTCTCTCTCTCTCTCTCTCTCTCTCTCTCTCTGCAGGAACTTTGGCCACGTAACAACTGCAATTCGTCTTGTGTGAAACATCGCGCCACGTCGTACTGAATAGTTAGCCACCGGATTCGGGAAAACTTTAAACACGAAATTTGCAAAACGCCATTCCGCCACCTTTCCCATTTCTTATTTTTTCTAATACGACAAAAACCCCAATAGTTTGACGTATTATGTTCGCGCCGGGAATTAATCTGGTTTAATTAGCGCCACACATACGGAAATTTCCGTAATCATTATTGTAAAATATTTTACGCGGGGGAAATGAGATAATGAAGCAATTAACTCGGTATAGTGTCAACAACAAGGCATTAACACGGTGTATTTTGTGGTTACTGGAAACATTTAATTGCAAATTTGGCAATAGCTTTGAATGTGGAACAATGAAATACTTTTGGCTTCAAACTTTGTCAGTAATGCGAATGAAATTGATTTATTTCGTATATATAAATTTATAAAAACAATGGTTATATATATATATATATACCCCCCATAGGATATATACCCCATATAGGATTTTGCAATCGGCCCAATACTGGGCCAGTATAACTAATACTGGCCCAGTATTGGGCCGATTGTGAGGTCCTATATACGTACAAACTTTTGATTATCTATGGAGATTAAAATAAAAAATAAAAATTGGTTATTTATCCAGGATTATATTTTATTTATATTTCTCAATCACACACACACAGTTTTTAAATTTATCTTAATAATTTTTTTCTGTTTTTTTATCATTTGATGTAGTTCTCTATAGATATAAGTTAGATTGGTGTTCTATACTTATTTTTTCTTTACGCGGTGAAAAATATTGGGATCAACCGGACGTAATATTTTCTTTTAGGAATCTTTTTCGGGGTAAACTTGCCGCAGTCGGTGCGGCGCGGCGCGCTCGAACTTCCAACGCGTGACAACTGCAATTTATCTTTCCGACCGAAATTTCGTGGCTCATTATTTACAACTGTATCTGTGCGAGGAATGAAATTCGATAAATGGTCAGTGGTAACGATGAGATTACAATTTATCATAATCGTGCGATAGCAGTATTTATCGCATCGCACACGTTTGGCTATCAATAATTAGAGCAGAAATCTCGATGTTCAAATACTGATTATTTTATAGTAAATACTAATCATTGACTATATATATGATGTACTAATAATGTTTTAGTGAACAAAAATATGATGAACAATTTGACTGCGATATTATTGATAATATTGTCATTAAAAATAGACTTTGTGTTTACACATTAATACATAACCTTGCGTAAACTTTTCCAGATAGTAACAAAAATTAACATCATTGTCAAGAGTAATAGCTATCTATATAATATATTTTTATAGCTCTCTAATAAAAATTAAAAATAAACATTGTAAAAATTTATGCAAATTTTGACTTATTGATATCTGTTAATGTCAAATAATTATAATAATTTATCATAAAGTTTATTTTATTAATATTTAAAAAAGGATAACATTAATGTCATGAAATATGTGTTGTCGGATATTTATTAGTATATAAGAGGGTTTTAAATTATTACAATAAACAATAACAAAATATTATTTGAATACTAGGGTAGGGTACGATAAAGATTACCTATAAAATATATGCGCCATTTGTTACCGTGAAGCACGAAGGAGTTTTTTCGATTTATCGACAAGATTATTCGACGAAGGAACAAAATGGTTGTTGTAAAGTGTTATTAGTTTCCAGGAACGCGACTGGCTCAATTCACCCTACCCTTATTCATCGAAACAAATCAATTCTGGGGTTTCCCTGTTTTTGCATTTTATACGAAATGGTTATCAAGCGGATATACTATTTTACCAAACGTGATTTTGTACGAGAAAACTTTTCGATTCTATACAATTATACTTTTTCAATAAACATAATTGTTAGAATAGATTTTGTTAGATGAATACATTAGCTAGTATAGAATGTATTAATTTTGTACATACATTTTTATGATAGACTTAATAGAGCAAATTGAAATTTTATTGAAAAAGAATGTGATAAAGTAACGAAATTAAAAAAAAAAAATATGTGATGGCGAAAAAGAACAGTATTGTATAAGAATCAGTATTACTTTATGATGAAGAATAAAATTTTGTTTTTTGTGAATTGATTTTTATGAATGTAAAATTTACTCACGGTAAAACAATTACAGTGCCAGACTAGAGTCAAGCTCAACAGGGTCTTCTTTCCCCGCTAATTTTTCCAAGCCCGTTCTCTTGGCAGTGGTTTCGCTAGATAGTAGATAGGGACAGTGGGAATTTCGTTAATCCATTCATGCGCGTCACTAATTAGATGACGAGGCATTTGGCTACCTTAAGAGAGTCATAGTTACCCCCTCTTGATTTATTTATAATAAAATCCAATATTTTTTATAATCTATGAAACCATTGGTGGTTCAGTCGTTATTGAAAATTCAAATTAATCAATGATACCAATGAATTCCATACATAAAAGAAACTATATATTAAATCTGTGATTTCAGTATTCCAGAAGAAAAAAAAAATATATATATATATATCATTCCCATAGTTTTTAAAATATGCGAAATCAAAAATTAATTTTATTTATCACAAAGCAGCATCAATGATCAAGAAACGTAATGACGGCGGTAATGCCATAATTGCTATTTTTCTTTCACCGCGGCGCGCGGTACCGAAGATACCAAAAGTAGGAAACTAAATCTTTGTGACTCAATTATTGGCTCCTCACCGGCGATGGTCGGGACGATATGATGAAACCCGGAAAGTGCAAACCCCTTCCCTCTTCCGTCATTCTCATTATATCCGGGCGACCGCGCGGTGAAACGGCACTCAGATCGAAGGTTATTATAAATTCCAATCATAGAACCCGATCGATAAGCCGCGAAGCTTCAAAGAAAATTATAAGTTGCGCATCGTAGCTCGCGGGACGGCAAAGGGAGGGGATCAGAAGCTACACGGTGAGGTTAAGGGTGAGATAGATTGGGGAGAGATGAGGTGGACCGGGTCGTAAAGCCATGAAAGCGCCTCCAACAGGATGACATTGCTGGCAGCTTTTAAAGTTAATAAATTCGTTGGCTTGCTTTACTCTTCCGAACGTTTTCTTTCTCATTGGTTTTCCCTCTCTCGCTCTCTACCCCCTGTCTCTCTTACACACACACACACACACACACACACACACACACACACACACACACACACACACACACACACACACACACACACACGCACACGCACACGCACACGCACACGCACACGCACACGCACACGCACACGCACACGCACACGCACACGCACACACACCGATGTCGTTATCCTCGTTTTTATTCGGGCCAGACAAGCACGAGAGAAAGAGATAGAAAGAAAGAAAGCAAGAGATTTAAACTTAGTTTGGACGGAAGAACGGTCTAACCGAATTTAATAATAACCCCTCGATGATAAATCAAGCTTATATTTAGTGCCGCGTCCTGTGCTGTATTAACCATTTCGGACAAGTACTAGCTCCTACCCTCCGAGAGAAGTATAGGTAAAACTTCGCTGTTCCGTCGGCTCGATTGTGAGGAAGCTCATATAAATGGCGCACGGAGGTGTAATCTCATACGCAAAGTTATCCAGGCACGGTATTGTTCAACATATTGCGTTATGCTTATGCGCTCGCTATCATTATGCTATATATATGTTTCCGTATTTCATTAAGTTAATTAATGCGCGTCATATAGATAGCAGCGCGACTCCGATTCCTTCTATTCACGCGTTGGGCGCGCCTGGCTAAATATTTTGCTTGCATCGGCTTGCCACGGAAAATCGCGCGTTGATAAAACACACCGCCGTTGTATCATGATTACGACTGTTATTAATCGCGCCTCATACGAAGCGATCCTTTTAATTGGCCCCTCGCGCATTTTCTGATGTTACTTTATTCCGATTTGGATATATAGCGTAACTGGCACGTGTATATCTTGATATTTTGTTGAATTGTGTGACTTATAATTATAGTTTAAAATAATATTTTATTCAGTCCGGATTACCAGATTTTGTAATGTTTTTTTTTCTTCTTTTAATATTTTTTGTCTGTCACATTCATATGTCGCGTAACCGCGGTTTATTTATTTATCTCGGGGATGCTTCTTATTAAAATATATAAATTTTTACGTTTTTCATAAATTTAATATCCTAACTTTGGATTTTACGAGATCCGATGTTAACCATTTTTATCGTGATGTAAATTTCGCATATAGCGGACGCGCGATCTCTCGCTTCCTCCGGCACTTCCCTCTTGACACGTCGAAAAACTTGGCCGCTAACAAACCACACCCATACTCAACCCGGAAGGACCATCAGGTGACCCTACTCGAGCTCCCCCGCTCTTTGTTATACGATTATTGCCGTAATACCCAGGTGGACTTGCCCTTCGTAATCGTAGCCGAACCCCATCCGCTCACTCTTATATGCCGCTTGTAAATTGTGTTCATAGAGCGCATTATGTCCCCGTTCCATGGAAGCCACTGCCTCAGGACAGAATATGTAACGTATATATATGCGTGAAAATGCGCGTATCGGGAAAAATCTTTGTTCACGTGGATGTGCACCGTAAAATCTTTTTATAGGAAGAATAATAATTAACAATAAGTTGCTTTTTAACGGACGTATGTGATTGAGAGAGATGGAAGTATTTATTTCTATTTTTAATAATTTATTTTTTTTTTGTTGCAAATATTTTGGCAGATACCTATTCTGGATTGATGGAAAATACCAATTTAAAAAAATGAATTGTGTAATGTGCATAAATATTTTCCATGCGTGCACACGCGCAATCAGTCGACATAGAACTCGCTTGAATTAATTAATAATTCTAAACGCAGGGGCAATTCACCGGCCGGAAATTTTAATTAGAAGACTTCCGTGGGCGCGACAGATTTCCGCGATTCATACGGGAGTTGACAAAAGCGCGGAATGCAATTTTCTCTCGCTTTAGGATCGTCGAGATGGAGTCTCAAAATTTCACAGACCGCTTCCTTCGATTCCCCAGCGAGTCGGCGCCTCGGTCATATTAATATTAATTCGCAGTTCCCCCCGATGTGTCATATGCGTGTCGATGGTAGGTGCGTTACGACATACATATCTTTTTAATAACTTCCCCCGCGGAGTATCGCGACGTGACGACCCTATTACGTCAAACGTCGACACGGCGTCGTATGAAAGTCAAAGTGTAATCGTAAGAAAGTATCGTGTCGTCCATGAGTTTACGTATCGGACGCCAGCGTAAAAAGAAATATTCGGGGTTATATTTCAATCCGCCGGAGTACCCACTTTATGTACCTACGTCTTATCCGACCGGGGACTACGGATGGATAACCGACGGGGCGGTGGGCGGCGCGCGGGAAGGGTTGGAGAAGGGTGACGGAGGCGATATTTTATGGGTACCGGCTTTTATTGCGCGAGACTTTTAGGACATCTCTTAAGGGAGGCGTGTTTGTAGTATTATCGGTAATGTGGGACGTCATCTCAGGTATACCATAGAGCTTCGTCGTCTTATGAGTCGTCTGTGCCCCGACGGTTTTCGTACGGAGACTCAGCAGCTTTTTATATTCAATTATTTAATTTCATCAGAGAATTACATCAGTTCTTTTTGAACTTGGGCGGTTTGAGTAAAGAGGTACAAGTAGCTAAATAAAAACCATGCTAAGTGTATACATCAAGAATTAAAAGAAAATTGATCTTTTATATATAAAATAATAATAATATAATAGTATAACTATAATAATAAGAGAAATAGGATCGTAACGATATACAAACAATTAGAATCAAAAGCCATGCGATCCAAGCTTAGGTCTTTGACAGCCTTATATTAGTTTCTGTATACATATATGTCTATATATATTATACATATAATTTTTCCAACAAACTGCGCGCCGATTATTTGTCGGACTTAAAACACAGTCATTGTTAGAATTAAAAACCCTTCCCTCCCCGGAATTAAATCGACTCGATTTAATTATCTAAAAACTGTAAAGAAATTTATTGCGAAAAATATTACCTCAGCCAGGGTTCGAACCTGGAACCTCCCTCATTCCGTGTAGGGCGTCGTACCAATTCGACCACCGAGGCATGTGGTAATATTTAACTATTATTAACCGGTTATTGCGATAAATATTACCACATGCCTCGGTGGTCGAATTGGTACGACGCCCTCCTACACGGAATGAGGGAGGTTCCAGGTTCGAACCCTGGCTGAGGTAATATTTTTCGCAATAAATTTCTTTACAGTTTTTAGATAATTAAATCGAGTCGATTTAATTCCGGGGAGGGAAGGGTTTTTAATTCTAACAATGACAATGACTGTGTTTTAAGTCCGACAAATAATCGGCGCGCAATTTGTTGGAAAAATTATATGTATATATAGACATATATGTATACAGAAACTAATATAAGGCTGTCAAAGACCTAAGCTTGGATCGCATGGCTTTTGATTCTAATTGTTAGTATAACTATAGTTATACTATTTTGCATCTATATTTTTAAGATTTGATTTTTTATATTGTTTAATTAAAAACTTTTTGCCTAAGAAGATCGAGTTCATTATATTATATCAATTTATTTTGATAAAGATATTTCACTTGTTATTCGTAGATTTCTCAATTGCAATAAATATTCGAGAGAAGTGGGATTATTGTTAGTATTTTAACTTTTATTTTAGATAAAATATACACAGGAGCTTTGTGATTGTGCCAACTGTATCATATTTTAATAGCATAATTGGAAAATTATATAATATCTTTAAAAAATAGCATTTCTTCCAACTTTGTTATTTCGACATATTAGTAATTTTTTTTTACAATGCATGTTTCACAAATAATATGCAAAATTTTTACAAATAACTTTATTAATTGTACATTTATATATGCGACAGAAAAAACGTAAAGGATTGTTAGCATTCGTAGCACTCATAAATGTTTAAGGACACATAATAGAACAAAGTTGTTTTTAACACTTTATTATAGGAATCGAATATAAGAAAAATACAAAATTGATATGGTAATTTAATTAATAATTTACTCAGGGAAAGATAACAATTATACATGTTCTTGAATATTAATTGCGTTTTATCACAATGCATTACTTCAATAAAGTTTCATCAGAATTGTAATGACTATATTGAGATTGAATATAATATCATCACCTGATGTTATTGCGAATACAAACAAAACTCAGCCGTCTTCGTCGAGGTATCATTTATTCCCGCATAACGAGGGAAGGTAGCGAGCGGCGATAGGAAGAGAAGCGCGATAGAACAAGGAAGACAGAGGGAAGAAACAGAATCGAACTCTTTCACTGATACATTAACCGCAGCCGGTGTAACGGGGTACCATCCGCGCTGGCGGCCGCCCGCGGTGCGATAGCTGTTCTTCGCGAACTTTGAATCAGATTTTAATTAAACGAAATTGCGAAATGATATTTTACTATCAGGCTATAGGCGTATAGACGCCGCGCTACGGCTAGTAGTCAGGTGTCCGGACGAAATTAAGTTTGATTTGCCTTCTTTCCCGGCAGCTGCGGCGGCCGGGCATAATTTTCACTGTAACTTTGCGTATTGCTGTTGCTGGCGAACTTTAAGATGGAATCGCGAGGCCGTGATGTATCGACGTCGGAAACGGGAGTGATCAGTTTCGATAAATATTCCGTCAAGATTATTCTCTTCTTTCTTCGTTTAACTCTATATAGCGTGCATTGCAGTTGAGATTTCTCCAGTAATTAGTAAGAGATTGGGTGACTAAGAGGAGTTAATAATTAAAAAAGTTTAATGACCAAAGAAAATTGCAGATGTAAGAGTCTAATGTAATCTTGGACAAAAACAGCACATTTATAATAAATTAGTCCCTATTAATAAAATGCAAATAGAATGAAATAGCAGATTCTTCAAATATTCCATGAGCAATTTGAACTAAAATGACAGCAATTAATGCTATCGACGTTATTTTCAACACTGAAACGTTTGTTATGCTGGCAAAATTTAAATCCATGGCAGTCATCAATTTAAGATTATTATCGCGGCAGATTAAGTGAACTACTCTTCTAAAACGTCTTATTTTAGTGAACTATATAATTGTGTTTTACGATCAATTTCGCAAGTTGCAGGGTGAGCGGAGTCGTTCGAAACTGCAACGTGGGCAAACAGGTGCTTCGCCCGGTGTTATTTAGCTTGATTCATCATGTTTCCCCGCAGCTGCAACATCGAAGAGCGCGCGTGCACGCGCTCCCTATCGTGATTCCCGGTGTAACTGCGCGTTTCGAGTTTCCCCTAAAACTTTGCATCAGATGGACGTGGAAAACGATATCGACATATTACACGCGCCATTGAACTATGCGTTATCAGCACACAGCTTGCGTTCGAGCGTATCATTTGCAATTCAAGACACCGTAAGCGGATTAGTTCTTTTGAAAGCATGCATGTCATGCTTTCGAATCTGT
This sequence comes from Temnothorax americanus, assembly GCF_048541705.1. NCBI lineage: Eukaryota > Metazoa > Arthropoda > Insecta > Hymenoptera > Formicidae > Temnothorax > Temnothorax americanus. The sequence continues at coordinate 338,209 of NW_027509548.1, read as the reverse complement.
TTTACGAGTGTACGAGAATGCTTAACGTTGTTGGTTCTGGATAATAGAAATCAAGCGCGGTTAAGAATGATTGTCGGTTGTCCGAAATGTCAAGTGTTTTCACAGCGATACGCGTACGTCTATAGTCATAAATTGTCGTATCACACGCTTGAAGACGTCAACGCCGAATATTTGCCTTGCATCGACAGTCATCGGCAACGCCGGGTTGAGTCGTCACGAATGCAACGGATCGTTAAGCCGATGTCACTCGGTCATTCAAGCGCGATTCAGCGTCTCGCGTTTCGCGTGCCAGCTGCAACCAGCTGCCATAATTTCCATCGCGCGACACTTCGTTTCGCTGTCGCGTCGTCGCCCGCCGCATACACTAATGGCTGTGCGCCCGCGCCTCCAGGAGTTGCTGGCACGAGTCGGTGCCAGAGGTGAGGCGACTCTTTAAAAAACGCAGGAAACGGTTTACGACCCTAAAAATGTTTTATTCATGCCGCGCAGGGGCTCCCAACCGTTTCACTAAACGCGCACACCGTCAACGTCGTATCAAACTTCAACTATAAGCCTGGCTGAACTCGAGTTTTCCGAAATGCGCCGGGCATGTGAAACTAAGGTCGTATAGGCGGGCTGACCCTCTCGGCGTGTATCTCTCTCATGTTTCGCCTCGATATATCGTATATACGCGAGCTCGCGACTACGACGAATGTATTTTTCTCCTCCTGCACACCGTTTGTTTGCTTACTTAACCGATAAAGGTTCGAACAGCTTTCTGACGTTTCTGAAGTTTCTCTAGTTTACGATTTTCTCAGAAATCGACCTCGAAACTTTTGTGCATATGTATATACATGATTTTCTCAGAAATTTATTTAATTACTGTATATACATATTCTTCTTATTTTCCTTCTCAATTCTTAATACCAGGTATGTAATTCCAATGACCACATGAATAAGCTTGCAGAAACTTGCGTTATTTATGTAAAAACTAATTATATTTTAGTTAAAATTAAATATTTGAGTGGATAGAAATAAGTCTTATACAGCCTGGCTAGATCTTTTATGCTTAATAATATTATTTGCGTCAACTTATGTATACATTACTTCACTCTAGTAAATTACGTATAAGGCTTATATCGTCATTTAGCTCATGTTCACGGTCAACAGCATTAGTCCATTTATCCGTATCGTTCTTTTCAACATTAGCACAATCAGGGATCATCAGAATCATACTATGTAAATCTACATCGTCTTGAAATTTATCGCTTTGTATATCGGGAACCAGAATTTTGGACCATGATTTCTGTAGTGTGGATGTCGCAATAGCATTCCAAGCTTTAGCTGACCAATAAATAATCTATAATATTAATTTCAATCAAAGCTTTTTTAAGTGTCTTATTAAAACTATTTTTTTCTAGAATTGACTGAAGAAGAAAACGTCGGTAATGACGTTTTAGTGTTTCCAGTACTCCTTGATCCATTGGTTGTCCAATAGCGGTCACGTTTTGTGGAAAAAATTTTACAATAATGTTTTCATTTCTAAGATTTGAGTCATTTGGGTGAGATGGTGCATTGTCAAGTAATTGGATCGCTTTTCTGGGGAGTTCATTCTTTTTCAAAAATTTTTCAGCTGAAGGAACAAATTGGTCAAAAAACTATTTTTTAAAAAGGTCGCTACTCATCCAAGTACTTTTCTGATGCGCGTAATTCGCAGGCAAAGCTTCATGGTTAATGTTTTTAAGTGCTCTTGGTTTAGCCGATTTCCCAATTAACATCAGTGGAAGTTTATGTTTTCCTGATGCATTGCTACATGCTAAAATAGTACATCTCTCCTTATTCTTCTTATATCCCGGAGCAGTCGCTTCATCTCTCGAAATCAATGTTTTGGAAGGCATCATTTTATAATTTAGGCCAGTTTCATCACAGTTGTAAATTTGATCTTTTGTATATTCTTCTTCTGCTACGAGCTTTTGAAATTCTTCTTTAAACTTGTTTATTTCACCTTCATTAGCTGATAATTTTTTGCTGCACGGTTACGACAACTTTTTTTCGTTTTTGAGACATTGTGATGCTTTAATTATTTATCTCGGACGCGTTCCATGAATGTGTGAGCGCGCGAACAGACAGACGTGCGATAGCGATATAAACAAGAGTTTGAAAATACCGGTTATAAGCGATGATAATACAGGCGAATTGAAGCTGATTTAGAAGGAGCATAAAAAATATATATAAACGGACGCTCGCGCCTCGGATAATACGGAAACTTCCGATGGAACAAGCACCTCGGATAATGCGGAGTGCCTGATAATCGGAGCTCGGATAATCGAGGTTTTACTGTACTTGTGTTTTCCACATATTGATCAAATTTATCAAATCTTTGATTTACTAAAAATTTGGGTAAATTATATCAGTTATGCTTTAAAAATTTGAATATATGCTTATCAATATCGCTCCATTATATATAGGGGAGACCGGAGCTATTCGTGACACATTTTTGTTTTGAATTTTTTTCTTGCTTCGTATAAATGTTAAAAAAATGTTTATTAGTGCGATGTAATCGTCCATCTCTCTAGATTATAAGAAAAAAAATATATAGGTTTTTCTCTCACGAGTCTCGAAATATATCAAGAAATGTATCGCTGTGTCATGTGTCACGAATTGCCCCGGGGCCGGGGTAATTCGTGACAGGCCATGGGGATTACCCCATACGCATTAGCGTAGTAACACTTTTCTCTGATTGAACAAACATGGATTTCTTTTGTTTTTGCAATTTTTATCTACTTTATACTTTGAAAAAGCCTTTATTTGTCAGAATTTACATATTATATGTATACAAAATTATGAGGAAAAAAGTAACGCCTGTTCCATTAATCGCTCTCATCGCTCACATTCGATTACGGGAAACCACTTCTCGAAGGCGTCCATGGCCCCTGCGAACTGGTTTTTCCTTTGAACGCTTATTCGCGGTTTTTTTGGTTGCCCCGATTGCTCGTGTCACAAAATGCCCCGGCATGATTTTTCCTCATTCATGATCCGTGACAGATAAGAAAGAATACCATAAAATCTACTCATGCATTATGCTTAGTGAAGTCGAGTGACTGAATACAATTTACCGTTTCGGATCTTTTATTATTTTATTCGGCGAGAAAACAAATTTTCGGGATTTGAAAAATTTTACTTTGAGCACTTGAAATCAGACTTTTTGTCATTGAGAGAGAAAAATGGTTGACACGCAAATGCCATTTCCGTTGATACCTAGAGGACACTAAAAGACATCTGTGATTGATATTACAGGTTTCTAGCAGCAAGCATTTTAAAGTTAGGCCTGCGACAAAATTTTAGCAGTGTCACGAATAGCCCCGGTCTCCCCTATTATACCGCTTGGCGCGGGCTCAAAATCTATTCCCCTCTCCCCAAACTCACTCATTAATTAGAAGCACCTTTGATATTCTTTCTCTTCAAACTCTAACCTACATCTTTGAATTCTTTTTTAAAAAATAAAAAATAATAGATAATATTATAGATGTAGATTAGCATATTGTCAAATATTTCAAAAATGTAATCCATTATATTAAAGTCTTCAAATTTTATTTTTGCTCACGCCAATTTTTACCAAAAATATATGAAACAGGGGTAGAATTTTCCGGGAAGTACCATGATGTGTATAGTTTTTCGTTACCGATTTTCTGGAAACCGGTTTTTCTTAATTTTTTCAAATTTTTCGGGAAATAACTGACCGAATCTCAAAGAATTACATATGAAACAGGGGTAGAATTTTTCGACGAGTGCTATAAAGTGTATAATTTTACGTTACCGATCTTTTTGGAAACCGGTACGGAAATTTTTTCAATTTTTCGGGAATTAATTGACCGAATCTTAAAGAATTGTATATGAAGTAAGGGTAGAATTTTACGGGGTGCGCCATGATGTGTATAGTTTTTGTTACCGATCTTTCTGGAAACCGGTTTTTTTTTAATGTTTCCCATTTTTCGGAAAATAATTGATTGAATCTTAAAGAATTGTATATGAAGTAGGGGTAGAATTTCCCGGGGAGTGCTATAAAGTGTATTATTTTTTGTTACCGATCTTTTTGGAAACCGGTTCCGAATGACCAAATCTCGAAAAATTGTACATAAAGTAGGGGTAGAATTTCCCGGGAAGTGCTATAAACTGTATAGTTTTTTGTTACCAATTTTTTTGAGAACCGGTATTTTTTTGGAAATCGGCTACGAAATTTTTTAGAGAGAGAGGAAGAGGGAGAGGGAGAAGGAGAGGGAGAGAGAGAGGAAGAGAGAGAGGGAGAGAGAGAGGGAGAGACAGAGAGAGAGGGAGAGAGGGAGAGAGGGAGAGAGAGAGAGAGAGAGAGAGAGAGAGAGAGAGAGAGAGAGAGAGAGAGAGAGAGAGAGAGAGAGAGAGAGAGAGAGAGAGAGAGAGAGAGAGAGAGAGAGAGAGAGAGAGAGAGAGAGAGAGATGAGTGAAATGATTCACAAATTAATAACGTTTTATCGAATAATATTATACCGGCGTCGGATATACTGCAAGCTGTGTACAGCAACCTCTTTACTTTCTTAACTAGCTACGGGATATAACGATGATTTATACACATACGCGGGACACGTTGCCAAGTGCGCCGGGGCTTAACATAATGCGGCGTTGGGGGATTTAAATAATTAGCATAATGAGGTGAGCGAGGGTACAACGTCGCCTCGCGTGCCTCATTCGAAGACGGGCTCAGGGAACGGGAGGTCCCCGTTGCTAAAGGGGACTCCAATTTCAAACCTGAGCACCGTGGCTGTCGAGGCGGCCCAGAAAGGATGGTCCGAGCCAACCGGCTCTTAGCAACCCCTATCTCGTATTACTAATTAATTATTCACAAGTTTACTCCGCGTTACACGAAAATTTACGCCGTTCATCCCCGGTCGCGTTCCCATTTGTTTTAATTTTGGCGCGTTGATTTTGACTTTAAGATGTTTTTGTTTCCGACGAGTTGCCTTCTCGAATCTGCGTTTACCAAAGCTTACCCAATAATGTCGCATAATGTTTCTTTTTTAAAGAATATTTAGCCCAATATAATTTATCGGTTTTCTATTAATTGTGTAATTCTTTGTTAATGAATAATAGTGTACTTATGTGCAACTCTTTTTTTCTGTTTCAGGTAAGCATGCTCGCAAACTCTAGAAAACCAGTTTTTCTGAAAGCCATTGGTTTGACGATGACTCGACGGAATGTAAGTTAATCATTCTTGAAATTTGTATGCCACACAACACGCTTAATCATGCTCTTCCGGAGGAGCTAAATTCTTTTTCCGGTTGACATCAGAACGTCGCGTTGCACGGTGTCATCCCATCTGAATGGGAGGCGCTTCCACTAAGAGACAGCGAGGCTGAAAGTTGCGCGGCAGTCAGCGAAAACGAATTCTCCCCCTTTGACGTCGAATATTCCAGCCATGTTCGTTAATTACCGCGAAGTAACATGGCGTGAGTAATAATAGTTTTGCGACTCCCGCGAACGGGTGGCTGAAGGATCGGGGTCGGGGCCAACAATAGCGGAGTTAATTAGCTTCCTTGTCATTTTGTAGGAAATAGGGAAAAACTAGCCAAACTATAAATCACTTCGTGCACGCTGGTAAAAAGACTCGACGGTCTGCGTCGCACTTTCGAGCACGGCACGGGGGTATGCAGAGCAATGAGCTCGCATAGCGGAACTTACTCGTCGGTTCAAGTTCTCATCGAGTCACGGATTTTTCGCTATTTTCGTTACAGAGAGAGGGTATACAGGAGGTATTCAAGGAGGTTGTGCTAAATATTTTAGGGATGTACGTCGTAATGGACGTATGTTGCTCAAGGATGGGCGTAACAGACGCCTGTCTGAAAAATTTCAACGTCACCTTTATTTTGAACAGAAAATATTAATCATGCGTTTATTAATTGATCTCTTTGTTAGTGTAGTAGACAGTAACTTTCACATAATTTTATATATATTTACGGAACCTTTTTGAAACGTTGATCGGCAGCTGTTGGCGCATTAATGGATTGACACATTGCCACTCCCGGCTCTCTCTCTCTCTCTCTTTCTCTCTCTCTCTCTCTCTGTTGTACTTACTAAAAAAAGACTTAATGTACTGCACCGGGGAAACGTCGTTCTTTTTGTGCGATTGTCTTAATAACGGAAACGAACCGAGCGTTGACGAAGCGCGCGCGTGACTATGGCCTATTCAATATTATCCGCTCCGCTCGTCATAAATTACGCGGAATTAGTCATAAACTTCTACCTATCTGATGGCTTCGCTTGTCGCGAGGACATTGGCTCACTTTCGGGTCACGTCGACATGCGCGCGTCCGCTCAATAAAGAACGGACGTTTTCAATTATGACTATCTCTACTGTAATCGTGTTCCATCATGGCAAGGGATACGAATCGGAACGAATTGTATTCTGAGAAAAAAAGTATTGGTCGATATATCATAGATATTTCGAAGTATTTTGTGGCTGCTTTAAGATTCATATGCAAAATCGAACAACAATTTATTTTGTGAAGTATCAGATAACACAAAAAATTCGTAGTGCTTTTTATATTAAAAATTTTCCAAGTTGATGCAGATAAACGAATTGTTTCATCACTCACGTTAAACGTTTGAGAAAGTTCTTGACACGTTACTCTTAAATTGTTTTCAACAGCGACACGTAATTCTTCATTATCCATAATAGAGAGTCTTCTTGAACAATTAAAGTGCATCTTCGAGTGATTTATTTCTAGAAGCAAATTTTTTAAACCAATTCTGTACAGTACATTTTCTTATCTCATTTTCTCCACACACATCTTACGAGTCGTTTCTGCAGCCTTCGAACCGAATTTAAATTCATAAAGCAAACAAGGCCCGAATTACACCAGATTCAACTGACATTTTAAAAAAGAGTTTAAATTTACAAAAAATACACATTAAGTCAATTGCATCGATTGATTGATGCGTATATGTACCTTATGACGTACGTAGAAACTTGTGTGTCTGTGTGTGTGTGTGTGTGTGTGTGTGTGTGTGTGTGTGTGCGTGCGCGCGCGCGCGCGTGCGCGTGTACGTGAGCGTGCGCGCGTGTGTGTGTGTGTGTGTGTGCGCTCTGCAAACTACAAGAGAAAATAATTCATTGCAGCGAACTCTACCGAAGACCGCACGAATTTTTTTGGTTTTTTAATATTAATTTAGATATATATATATTTATTTTGAAAGGATCTAATTGGCATTGACGTCTCGCGTCTTAAAGATACGTCTATTTAATTATATTTTTCAACGTTTCTACTTCCAATTTAATGCGCGAAGTTCAATTTTCTTATCGAAAAATGTTGTTTAACTCTTTATTAGAAATACGGGATCCAATTATGCCCGGACTTACGAGCTTCGACGGGTGTTCAGCCGGCAGCAACGGCATTTGGCACGAACGACGGCTTCTTCTTCTTCTTTGTCTCGAACTTCGTCGTCGAATAGCAGACCACAGGGAAGTACTTCTCTCTCTCTCTCTCTCTCTCTCTCTCTCTCTCTCTCTCTCTCTCTCTCTCTCTCTCTCTCTCTCTCTCTCTCTCGAGGCGTGACGTCATTTATTTCTCTCCACCACCGGGAGAGACCGGAGTCACCCTCCGACATTCCGGAGAGTCGCGAGGGTGTGTCGGGTATAACCGTACCATTCCCGAATTAATAACGTTAGCGCCTCTAAAAAGATCTTAACGTTAAGGTTTCGCACGTCGTGACGCGAAGGGATATTCGAGATTCGACGAAAATTGGGTGGCGCCCTTTTGCTCTTCTCTCTCTTCCTCTTTCAGCTTCCTGGAATATCTAATGCCAGGTACGACGAGAAAGTCTGTTTATCTCTTCTATTAGCGTAAAGTCGAAAATTTCATGCTCTACGTGCGTTCGCCATCTGATCGAATTACCAAGATACCCGTGTCATTCTTTCCAGTTTTACGGAAACTTTTCGTTGCGAACGAAAAAAGTTCGCACTTTCGAACTAATGTTTCGACCACCACTTTAGTTGAAACGTTTAATGCCAAGAGAACGGAAAAATCGGAATATAAAAACAAATGTGCCTAACAATTTTTTTTAATTTTTTTTTTAAATTGTTAAATTTTTACTTCTATTTTTCTTTTATATAAATGATGAAAAATATTTATTATCAGGAATAGTACACAACTTTTTACAATGATAAGATTAAGGGGATCCTAAAGCCGTCTGTAATACCGGCTTTTCTTCTTAGCACTAATCTTTTAATTGGCTTTATAGAAATGCAAAATTCTTGTCTAGAATTAAAGTACGCATCAAAATCTAGGTCATGGTGGTCGAATTTGTATCGAAAACGAGAAAAAATTAATATTTTTGTTAATTTTTGGTATACGTGACGACAATATTTGCTTTGTACAAAAATTCCACAATAAATATCCACAAAATTAGACCGGCATGACCTAGAAACAACATTTAAGAACAATATCGTGCAATTAGATCTAAGATTGAAAGCCTAGAAAAAAAGATTAGTTTAAATAAACTTTTATATGTGCAAAAGCACATTCAGGTTGACATTGCGTGTAGCGAGAGATGGCGCAGCAATCGAAACAAAGACAAATGCCTCTCGTTAGACAAGAACAGATATAGATATATGACATAAAAAACAGGATTTGAAATGTTGACATTACCGACGTCGAGGAAGTTCAGCCTTCACTTTAGGATCCCCCTAAGCTTTTAAATAGGATTCAATTTATAATATTTATATAGACTAGTGTATCACTTTGCCAGAAAAACACAGCAGAGATGGTGCAAATGTATAATATTGGTTTATTTGTTTACCTCGCGATCACAGTTCAACCACTTTGCTTATTCGTGAGAATTACGTAACGTAAGATCATGTACGCACGTAGCCAAAAGTTTTGTTTCTGGGTTGCATGACCATTGGCGTTATAGTGCCTCGAGCGGTGCACAAGATTCGAGAGATGAAGTCATTCGACTCACGAAGGTAGCCAGTATAGCCATTCTCGGATTAATAATGTCCGTTGTCGAACAAAGATTTTACCGCCGACGATTTTCTCGCGCGCGTCGGCACAAAGGGAACAGACCGTCTCGTAGCTACCCGAGAAAATTGGGCTTGGCCTCGTTGGTGCCCACGGCCGGAATATCCGTTGTTCTCGCAGAATACAAAATGCAATCAGCGTCACCATGACCACTATCACTGCCAACGACACCCACGTCGGATTGTAACGGCTCGAGATAGAACCGTGTGGTGTTTACTCACTATTCAGAAAGTCAAAAACCCTCAAGTTTAATAATGTTGCCTTCTTTCTCTCTTCCTCACTCGCTTTTCCGCCTTCCTGCTTCCGCCCTTTTTTTCACTATCTCGCCGTGCATGCTTACGCGCATGCTTGCAAGAGAGCGTGAGAAAGAGAGAGCGTGAGAGAGAGAGAGAGAGAGAGAGAGAGAGAGAGAGAGAGAGAGAGAGAGAGAGAGAGAGAGAGGAGGATTGGCCTCGCATGGAAACTAGAGTACAAGGGTGAGGTATAAATGTTAGGGTACCTTATCCGTTACGGAGGTGGCGAACGCGTGTTATGTGCCTGACATTTAAATATCGTAGCCGACGCCGGAGACCTCAGGGTGGGTTTACTATCGATTGCAATTGCAGATAGGACTGTTAGCCTACCCTCTTCGTTTTCACTCCCTTGTCGCTCGCGTTTTGCGAGCAACCCTCCCGCGTTCTGCCACTTGAGATGGTGCTCCGAAATTATCCCATTTCGAAAAATGTACGATCATGTTGCTCCGTAATCAAAAACATCGAGCGAAATGGGTTACGCTGGGACGATATGAAAGCTGTATTATCTGCTGCTTTAATCTTCCCGTTGCGTGCTTTCAACAATTTAGGTGAAATTAAACATTATGAAGATTGTTAAAGAAAGGTTTGGTTAGTTTAAAGCTTATATATAAGCAATTATTTAATGAACACTAGAAGTAATACACTATATAATGTAGGTTGCCGTAAAGTTAATAGTGATTATCTGATCATCCGATTATTGAAATCATTCGATTATTCGATCACGGAATTAAAAGGAAAGGAAAGAAAATCTAATGCAACGTAGAATCTAGCAAGAACAAAAAGAAAAATTTCTATTATTGCACTATATGTATATGTTCTAAAGTACTTTGAGAACTGTACAGACTATCTCATTCACTTTCAGTTCGTAGCTAGAACAAACTTGCTGCCGAGATGTCCCCAAAACTCGCGAGCTTTGTCAAAGATCTAATATTGTTCTCTGATCTCGAGCTCTAGAATCTCAAGCTTCGAAACATAAATGAAAGGTTTGAGAGACAATAAGATGTCTAAGCCATCTGAGACACACAGTGTCTTACGCTTTTACGCGTTATATCTATTTGCATTTTTCATTAAGATCTCGAAAAATCTCGTTTTTTTGCTACATATAAATGTCAAAAGTATTTCTGTGTGAAGAAGAATGTTAAATCCAATTTATGTTTCTCTCTAATTATTTTATATAACGTAACGTAATATTTTGCAAATACATTTTTTTGCTTTTGAATAAATCGTTATGTATATATAAAATAGTAGTAGAAGTAAAATCATCATTTTTTTTCTTACGATTTTATAATAAGAAATGCTAAAATGCTTTTATGTTATAATTCAATATTATTACTCACAGAAACTGGAATACGTAACAGTTACTTTTTTGATAACATAATCATTTATATTTTTATTTTTATTGGCATATATCATTATTCTGTCCGAAGATTTAAACCTGCCTTTAATCAATTGCGAGGTTTAAATTAGAAATATCAGACCGTCGAGCGTCGGGTGATGGTAATATCGTAATAAGACCAAGTTCACAGATTTACGACCGTAGAAATAAAAGAATATCCGAACGTTTGCTGTAGTATGCGGCATACCGGATATCGAACATGACGCCAGTAGTAACACGCGACTGGTACGGTACCACCTGCATTGGTACTGAGAGAACGGAACTTTCGGGTAGGAATTGCTTTCCGAAAAGGGGTTGGACAGGGCCGAGAGGGTTTTAGCAACGAGCCACCTCCCCCTTGATCGTCGGTATCGCGAGGCTACCGGCGGAACAACCAGTAATTTCGTCAGCCGAGTGAATTTTGTAAACGGATCTGAAACTCGCCTAACTTTCCAACGGCATCCATCACTTCGTAACACTTTTTTCTAATTCCCCTCCTCCGCTGCCGAGGTGATTTGCGGGACGAATTGCAAGTTGGTATCTCTCAAGGCAAAGTTTTGATTTCGGACTTACTAAGCTTCGACTCGTGAATCGGTCGCGATTAACACTCGTCGATTAAGATAGTATTTTGCCTCTGAACTTTGTATCTCTTCGAGAGTATCGTTGATAGATTTCTTTTCCTATAGGGCAACTCCGATATATACGCCGCAGCTTAATTTATCGATATGTTTAAGGCAAATATGAATTATACCAATAAAAACTTTATACTGTCTACTACTATAAAAAAAATAGAAATATGAAATATTCATTCTTTGAATTTAATAAAAAAAAATTTTAGAAACCCTTGCATTTTTGTCATATATCCCAGAGGGGTGGGTTATATGACATTCATGGGTGAAATATACGCTTTATAAAGAATTACAAATAATGTTTATAAATAAGGCAATAAAATTTTATAATAAGTTATAAAATGTGTGCAAGAAGTTTATTAAGATGTAAGAATGATAAACAAATTATATAAAACTGAAATATTTTAAAAAGAAAATAGAAGAGTGATAGATGCATTAAAGATTATTGTTATACGATCCAAAAAAAAGAAGGAAAAAGAACACAAAAGATTTCGAGTTTTACAGTGTCTGTACTATAGCATAAATCCCGCGTGCTAACTTGCCGTATATCCTAAACAGGAAGGATATACAAGATATTAAGTTAAACAAAAAATACAAATATGCACTTGTATTTTGCTGTATTTCATTATTTACTATCTCTCTACACTTATATGTATCATGAAATAACCATTAAACTTTTTACATTCCCTACCAGTAATCATTTTACGTAGGTCGTAACACAAGATCGCGCTTCTTACTACGGTGAGAAATTGATTCAACTCACAGTTTCGTTAATATTAACAGCAAAGAACTGAAATTACAACACAATACTAATATGGCATAAAGGCACATAACAGAATAATTGCGAGCAAGTACCTTCATTCTTTATATTTTTTCTGACATCTGCGGCGTAAAACCAAACCCCGCGCGGCGTAAATACCGGAGTTATCTTAAGGAGGTTCGATAGCTTCATCGGAGGGAGTAGTGGGGCGCGGGGGTTCTGGAAACAGCGCACTAGCGTTTGAAGTAATGGGAGAGAAGGGGATTGCTCTGATTGGTTGCCGCGTGCGTATAATGCGTGCCATGCTGTTCACGTCGTTCACGACCGTGGCAGTCTAGCAGACGAAAAATCAAGCACGTTATGCTTTAATAATTAATTTTTCTACGAAATGTGCGGTAACCTTCCCCTTTCTTTCGCTCATTTATTTGTAAATTATTAAGTTACATGTGCATATTTTTCTTTCCTTATCATTTGCATTTTTTCTTGCACTTATTTCATTCTGAAGGTATATGCAATATATCATTTCCCATAAAAACCTATGTTAAAAATGCAGCCAGTTTCATGAAATTTTAATGTTGTTTTGGAATGCAAAATAAAATTATGTGAATTTTTTGGGAATTTTTTACCGTCCCGTTTTGAAAAAAATCTAATCCAAAAATTGTACTTTTTAAGTTTTTGGAGTAGATTTTTTTTAAAACGGGACGGTGAAAAATTTCTAAAAAATTCACATATATACCAGAACAACATATTAAAATTTCATGAAACTCTCTGCATTTTGTTGTAGCCATCGAACATCGAACCTCCTTAATAGTACCATCAAAATTGCTTTTTTTAAATTGATTTTTCTATCACGCGTTATCTACTTTTGACAACGCGATATAAAGTTCTATTTGTTTATGACATTAGAATTAAGTGGCAAAAAATTTAACTTTTTTATTTTTTTTATCATGATTTTTTATTCCTATTTTTATAACATTCAACATTCAGATTCAACATTCAGATGAAAAGAATTTTTTGTAATTACATCTTTAAAAAATTATGTACCTATATAAAATGTATATCTTTTCGTATTTATCTTTAAGAAATTATAAGAAAAAATGTATAAGTTTAATTAATATTACGTTTAAAAAGGTGAATACACAGAATTAGCATGAAATAATCAACCTGGCATATTATGTATCATCAAGTATCTCTTGCTGATCAGAATAATTTCCCATTATACATGAATATATAACGTAATGTACGTCACAAAGTGTCTAAAGTGAAGGTCAATTCGTGGTGCAGCACTTTGCACTGATCTGATCGTGGCGCATATGCGATCGTTAATGCGTCATTAACTGCGGATCAGACGATCTTCGGCATTGTCCGTCGGTAGAAACAATATGCCGGCTATTAATAGAGTTTCTATTAAGCGCTAGGATAATCTAAATTCTCGGGATAATACTCCGGCCACAATTTCATTTTCCATTAACGCCAGCGTGGAGATCGATTGCTTTGCGATTATCGGCACTATTATTGCTCCGACGCCAATAATGGAAGGTACATACCATGATGATTAACTGCGTTACGTTCAACTAAATCGGCTCTAATTTGGTGATCATTTTTTTTCCCGACGCGTTTGTTGCGCTTTGATGGAAAAGTAATTGCGCGTGGACAAGTGATTGTGGTGTCGATAGAACGCGATCTAAATGCATTCTTTAACGAGAGTATTGTACTGCAATTATTCCAAGAAGTATGATACCGAGAAGAGAAAATTTTATATCAAATGGGATAATACACGAGGCACACCAAGCGATGAGACATTAAAAGTGAAAAAGATTAATTAACTATTATTCATCGGGGAGCCATCGTTGATTTTCAAGGCGCGGCAGAATTTTTTTAATTCCCATAATTGCGAGTGATATAGTGCAATCTACCGTCGCGCGAGACAGCCGGTTATTGCAGCGTTCATTAGAATATTTCGACGCGGCGCGGCGCCATCCAGAACCGCGAAGGGGTACCAGCAGCACGGTTCGAGATAGCCAGTTTCCAAAGTTAATAAATCATTCCTGTAATTGCCAGTAATTCCTGTAGTTTCCACCACACACCACTTATTCCGCCTCAAAACTTTTCGTATAACTTGGCGCAACTTCGACGCGAAGATCGGTACGCCGTTTTCACTCCGCTATCGAAGCGAGCTTTAGTGAGATGGGAAAAGACGAAGGGGGATGTGGAAGAGAAGAGAAAAAAAATATATAACGCGGTCCATTTACGCGGAGGAGTCGACTTATCGACCGACGGCTCAGCCCCCGTATCCTTCTTTATTGCAGTTTACGATCCTGCTTTTCCACGATTCCTATTGCATTATCATGTTTTACCGTCGAGGCCCTATATGTTTCATTTCATATATACGTCATTTGCACAGCGGTTGGTCATATGATACATTTCTCGTTAACCTTTGCACTGGAATGGCTCTGAACTTTATCAGATTAAACGCGCACACCGCATAAAGATTTTATTTATTTCGTTCGTCTGGCGGAGTACATCTAGAAAAAAAATCAGGCAGGAATAAACGTATTTTATCATCTTTATTCAAACATTGTAAATAACGTCTCTCTCTCTCTCTCTCTCTCTCTCTCTCTCTCTCTCTCTTTCTCACTTAATTTTTAAATATATTACATATTGAATGTTTTAGTAGTTAAAAAGTAGAGTAAATTAATATTTAAAATTCATTTAATTTTAATATACTTATAGAATTAATATACTTATATAGGATTAAATCGCGCTTAAAAAGCGGTATAAAAATCTGAAACTGAATCGGTGATGGGAACCAACGACTTGACATCAGCACGCACGCCTCGTCGCGAGTAAGGAATAGCGAAGCATTATTTTTTACCGGGCATTACGCGGGTCCTTCCCATCGGGTATCCTTCTTGCGGGATTTCGCACGTCGCGCGACTTTTCCGAAGACGGAATTATTCGATGTAGATTACGAGCGGAGCCACGAATGGCCACGAATGTCGTCCAGGGGGATCAAACAGTCCTACATGTTAAATAAATGGATTCCTCTTTCTCTACGCCGAGACGCCGCGCCGCGCCGCGCCGGGGATAAAGATCCGGGTAAAGTGCCGCGACGCGGCCACCACCGATCGCATTGCGCGCGCCATTCTCGAGTCTCAAGAAATTTTCAATCAAACGTTTGGAATGCCTGGGGCCATCTACATCGAATGCCACGACGAGGAAATAATGCGT
Source organism: Temnothorax americanus (assembly GCF_048541705.1). Taxonomy (NCBI): domain Eukaryota; kingdom Metazoa; phylum Arthropoda; class Insecta; order Hymenoptera; family Formicidae; genus Temnothorax; species Temnothorax americanus. The sequence continues at coordinate 322,892 of NW_027509548.1, read as the reverse complement.
GGCCGCGAGGAAGCGAGGAAATCCTCCGACCCACCCTCCCCTCTTTGCCCTTCTGTTTCCGCCACCTCTTACGGCGGCGACGACGGTGGGTTTGGCTCGGCGCGCGTTTTTGAAGGCACCCTCTTATCCGTGACATACCAATAATGGATGCGGGATTAAAGGGCCGCCAGGTTCGCGGATTCGACTCTTGTATACGCAGTGCAGACACATTTGATTTACGAGCTTGCTCGCGTTTCTGGATTCTTTTCCACGTCAGCCGTCCGGGATATAAAGCACGGGATGGGCTCGATTTTTGTTTATTCTGGAATTTTACCAAGGAGAGTTTTACCCCGCGGAAACGACCGCGTAGACTTCGGGCTTGCTCTCTTTCCTTCTCTCTCTCCCATCCTTTTCCTCGCTTCGTTGCTTCGCTGTTTCCCCTGTTCCCATCTTATTTCCCTAGACTCGCTGCGAAACGATGTGCTCGAATGAATAAACTTTTACCGTGTCAAATTTTAACGTTTCTCTGATAAATTTAACGTTTGGTCGATGCGATTGGTCGATGTGGTAGAAAATTGTATGTTTTGGTTTTCTCCTCATGCGGGCATTAAATATTTTGTTAATCTTTATAAATTTTGATTTAAATAAAGTTTGAAATTTTATCAAAAACCAACATTCGAAATAGTTTGTTTGCAATTAATTATCTGAAAATCAACAGTGGAAGAAAAATTAATTCCGAGTTTAGCAAAGAAACTGTCAACAGTGTTTGATGCGGTAGTGATGATACACGCTTTATAGATTAACTTCGCGACTACAATTCAGCGAGAGTACTCCAATTCTATATTTTTTTCGAATATAAAACAAGCCGCGAGACATGGATGAAAAATCTGTTGTCTGTTGTCGCGACTGTTCATACGATAACTATTGACGAGCGTGACGGGTATTATTGCTGCCGTGGGGTCGTCAAGTTTGCGAAGAGAATCATTTTTTGGCATTCCGACGTCGCGTCGATTGTTTCTGTTTCACCAGTTAATGTTGTTATTTTTTTACGCAACAATTAGTTTTGAAAATTTACAGTGTTAACAATATGGATCGTTTGTATAAAAGAGAAATGTTTTAATTTGCGCATTAAAAAAATAATATTTTACTTGTGTTTTAATTCTATTCACTTCAACGTTTTTTTCGCCCTTTTATTCCTCCAACCATGCACTTTCGAGTCTCACGTGTTTTTCAAAATGTTAATTAATAGCTTTGAAAAATTCTCCAAAAATTATTATAATATCTTTGTACCTTTGACTAAAAATCAATGTAAAGAAAATTTGGAAATCATTTATTTAAATATTTTTTTACAACAATTATATGTTGATAAACACACGTTACAACTCGTTTTACTTAAAAAATCATAACTCACGAACAAATTGACGAAGCTTAATGAACCAAAACGCAAATTAAAGTTAAAAGTAGTGCAAATGAGAAAAAAATATGAGATAATTATTAATTAATTATATCGCTTAATTTCATCGCCGCAAATTTGGTAATTTTTAAATGGTACAGAAGGACTTAAAGTATGCTAGAAAAAGAATTTCTGAATAAGAAAAGGCGAATTTGAAGTGTGACAGATATTTTTTATGTAAAAAAATTAATTTTTTTTTTAATTGTAGCTCCTTTCCACCTCTTCCACCTGCCTCTGAGCTATAATAGACCTCTGTGGAATGTTAATTTTTTTTTTAACGACAAAAATATTTTAAATACGCTTAAATTATACACAAAAATACATTTTTATCGAAAAAAATGCTCATTTACCTTTCACACAGCACTGACGTAATTCTCCAACCATGCAGTTTCGTGTCCCACCGAGATTTTGATATTGTTCGCCGTTTCGAGAGTAAATGAGCTAGGACTTTGAAATTTTTACCTGATGTTCCCTGTAGCCACAATAACTTTTTTCCGGCGTGGATGGGATTCTTCCACGATCATTTGTTTTCCGGAACAAACGACTATTAAAAATTCGTGGGACACGAAAGGCATGGTTGGAGCGAATAGGGTTTTGACTAATAGTACCTACTTTTTATTAGTTTTTATTATATATTAATATCATCAATATAACATTGACGAGTAGGTACTTAATGAAAAAAACGATTTAATGATCTGTTTCAAAATTATGGACTTTTACTTATATTTATGGATTATTTTACTAATTTTATTAATGAATGCCTTTAAGATTCTTTTGCAGTATTTGCGAGAATATTTCTTCATGCAATATTATCAGAATTCTTTGTAAAGAATTATATAGTAATACATTAACGTGCACACATTTGATTATTTAAGAAGATCATTTAGGGCCGCAAGAATATATAATTTTACGACCATTTTTCTGGCAAAATTTACGATCTTTCCGCTAAATTCATGAAGGCTTTTTTGATATTGCGATATTGCGTGCGATCTTTAGGACTTTCTAGCTATATACGATGCGAGTATCCGCATACTGTTCATCCACTTTGAAACTCTATACTTGACATTCACTTCCGACATCAAAATTTTACGTATCCGCAGCTACGGCAGCACGGCAGAACTCTCCAGGTACGATCCTTCGTCGTATCTTTCGTGGACGAAATTTATTAACACAACGGCGACGGTCGACTTTTAAACTGATCCTGCCGGTTTGTAGCTTGCGGCAACGTCCGACAGTTGCACCAATAATAAACTTGATGAAACGGATACATGATCAATTGACATTAATATTGTGTTTGACACCTTCGACTCAAGATTTAATAATTGCACGAGGTATATAAATTTCATCGATTGAAAATGAAAAAATTAAATGCAAATTCTCGTCGACTGCTGATATCAATTTTTGTTAATTTTCAATAAAAATGTTGTTATATTATATGTACGAAATAGTAGATATTAATATGAATTTTTGTCTATTCAACGAAAAATATAATTTGTTATTTTTATTTACGTGTGAGTTGCACTGGTTACAGTATTAATAATGTATGTGTGATTTAGAAAAGAGATCTATACAAAGCTTCTCTATAATGGTAATTTGCATAAACAGCAAAATCCTGTGCGAATAACTCGACCTATAATCACAGTCCTTTTTACGCCAATATTTTGATGCTCCATCATCACTATATCTCTCTCCGCAATGTATTCTGTCATCGTACCGCAAAATCCGCGCGAAGTAACACAATTATTGCACATCGCCACCGGGGTCATCTATCAACGAACATTTTCGTCGCGCGTCGCGGGGTCGGTTGCGTCGCTGGAATAATTGGGACATGCATACCGTGTAACTGTTCTGTGCGAGATAATTGCGTTCTGCGAAAATTTAGATACATCAATCCACGAATGACCGGCTGCCCCAAATTTATTTGTTCCAAAAAGATATGATAAAGAAGAATAAACAGAGAGAAAGAGAGGTAGAGGGGAAGAGGGTGGTCTCCACGAAGGCGACCGAGTTTTCAACCGTGGCGGGTCACGAGTTACGACGCCCGTTTTCTGCGTAGGGCAAAGGGTTTGGTAGGGCGGGGCGGTGGGGGAGGGGCGGACCAGCGCGTGGAGGTTTCGAAGTGGAACGTCGATGTACGCGAGAGGATGGCAGGAGGAATTGAGAGGGCGAAGTGCGGTAACCCGGTTGGACGTAGTCCAGGCATTCTGGAATCCCGACGGTTTCTCGGCCAGCTGATCGACTGACCGGCTACCGTCAGACGGACGGACGGATGGATGGTTGGAAGGGCAGGAGACGTTGGGAGGGATGGGGCTCCCGTCCGAGCGGCGCCACGACGCCTCCCGGCTACTCGACGTTCTCCAGTTAGGAGAGCGAGGGAAAAGGGTTGCGTCTCGTCGACTCTCACTCGCACGGCGCGCGCCCACTCGTAAAATCGAATTATTAGTTACCACCGCGCACAACACACACACACACACACACACACACACACACACACACACACACACACACACACACACACACACACACACACACACACACACACACACACACACACACACACACACACACGCACACGCACACGCACGCACAATTCACGAAAACATCTCGTTAAATTACACTCCCCCCTCCTCTCCATCTGTGACCCCTTCGGTTGTGCGTTCTCGCTTAAGCTTGATGCCTGCTTCCAACACGCTTGAAAACAGGAAAATCACTTCACCGCCGTTGTTTCTTTTTTCCTTTCTATATTCTATTACGGGTTTCTCTTTTGTTCTTTCCTTTTTAGATTTGAAATATCTGAAATTAATTTATCTTCCACTATATATCATTGTCTCGATTTATCTGTGCAGTAAATCGAAATGTGTTTTTTATTTAAAGAACGAATTATACATTCTTTTTATTCTATAGTAGAAAATTAATTATTGTCTTCATGCTTAAACATTTGATTTTATTTGATTTAATTATTTTTTATGAAATGTCGTTTGTTTGCTTTTCTTTTAATCAAAGGTAATTATTTTTTTATTGTTATTTTAGATAATTATTCTTTGATTGTTATTTTAGATTATAATTATTTATTAATTGTTATTTTAATTATTGGAGAATGGTAATTTTTACAACAATATTTTTTTATTTGAATTTATTCACATGTGTGGTTCTCCAAATTTACAACTCATTCGTTTCATTTCCCGAAATTCGCTACTATTAAAGCCGCGGAAACTATTTCGCATTGTTAACTTCTAGTCAGCAGAAGTAATTTTGCCTTAATTTAGCAGCTCGACCTGCATTGCGGAGCATAATTTACCTTCTCGGCGGAGAATCATCCCCTTAAAACGATATTTGTTGCGAGGACGACGTCGGAGCTAGGATTCACGGGGAAGCTCATAAGGAAGGCTGGCCTTGCGGAAATCTTTTCCTCTGGACATTAAGAACGCTCAGGGCCGCGTATCTCACCGCAGAGAACTAACAGGGCCCTCGTTATGTTTTGCGGGGCTTGTGTAGAGTTCAGCAAACATTCGATGGAAAAGGTCAACGATATACTCTCGACGACAGTCCATCGAGCTTGTGTCCAATAGGCGGACCTGGGTGTGTCTCCGCGCGATACACGGGACTTATAATGACGACGAAGAGGCCGGTCCTCGTGAAAGTTTTCTCCGGTTAAACGAGATTAAATGACACAATTTGCCCGGAACTCGTCGGAATAGTTCTTTTTCGGTCTTGCGTATGCTCGTCGAAGTGACCTCATGAGCGAAATCGAGAGAGAGAAAGAGAGAGAGAGAGAGAGAGAGAGAGAGAGAGAGAGAGAGAGAGCTCTAGGGCACTAAGCAATATAGTTATGGTTCTGACACGGAAAAGCCGCCGGCGGTTGTATTTTTGGCAATGGTGGAGTCCTACACGGATGAGTGATTAATACGGGCTTCCACTTACATCGTAAACACCGCAACATAATTATTGCATATTCCATTACGGCTTGCGCAGCGATACCGCTTTGAAGAGAAACAGCGGATGTGAATTGATGGATCGAGTCAGTTTTAAATGTCTTGCGCGTACGATCGAGTTATTTAAATTGACATGTGCTTTCCATCTTGCTTGTCATGCATTTTTCGCGATTGCTCATCGAAACGTGAAATATTCAATTTGACTGCAATAATAACTTCTCGTAGTCTTACAACTCTTTTCGATTTGTGTCAACCATTATTTTACTTTATATTCTATGCATTCTAATACCGACTTAGCCGAAGGTGCTTTGCGATTTAATTATATAGCATTAACAATTAATGCGTTAACCATTTTCATGGTGTGGAAATCTAATTATACATATAATTAATCCTCAGTTACCTCACCTGGGTCTGAGAGACCCTGCACATTGTTAAAACGTGCAGGGTCTTTAAAACGTTCATAAAACCCTTGTATCTTTTTTTAGTCAGTACTGTCAACTTGAAAAAAAAGCAATCTTTTTCGCTTTTTCAGAAAAACACGTCTTTCTTTTTTTTTTTAAATAACATTTACATTTTTTAACTTGGAATAATTTAACTTGCACAGTCTTGTAGATCTTTAAAAGACGCATCGATTAAAAAAAAAGACTTCAAATTGACGGCAAGGGTTTCTCAGACCCTGGTGAGGTATTATCGGGGTGTAAAAACGTAAGGTAACTGAGGGTTAAAGTGAAAAATACACGTATTCTAAACTAAAGTCTTCTATTCACGCGTGGGTCAGTGACGATTAGCAACTTGTGCTACTTCCCAAAGAACTCTCATTATCAAGCCATATGTGATAGTGTGCAATGCGCGAATCGTATTTTCTTCTTTCTTCTTGAGATCGAATTACGTGTCTTGAATCTTCTTGGAGAGGAGAACTGATTACATTGGCGAGTTTATTTTTCGCAAGGTTCTTTGCGGCTTAGGTGAAGGTGTCGATGTTTCTTGAAGATTCAATCGCCGGACCAGGAGTATATAGCTCGGTCAAGGTAGACATAAGAGCACAGTCTTCGTGATCGGTCCACGATTTCACGCGCGCCACGCTCCGTTGATTTTCAATCTTGACGAACGAAACTAGCACGCGGAAGAAGTGCCCCGATAATACGCAATAAATACAGAAATGCAGTGCTCGAAAGTGTCAAATAAACCGGCGAAGGGGGGGGGTTGTCGAGCGATAGCTTGATGTGATGTTCGAGTTCGTTTAGAGAGAAGGAGAGGGAGCCTTTTCGCTAAAGGGGTGATCAGAAGAAACGGCATAAGAAGCGCGCAGGTGGCGAGACAGACGGATGCGAAAACTGGTGAACGAAACGAGTATCGTGCGACCGATCGCGCAGATTGAGATGGACAAGAGAAGAAGAAGAGATAGAAGCGAAGAGATGAGACGGAATACAAAAGTTAGGCCGAGAAAAAGAAAGGCGGAAAGAAAAGGATAGGGGGGAGGGAGATGAGAGCGTGAAAGGGGGACGGCACGAAGATCGGCTTCGGATAACTTGAGGGTGGAGGGATCGGGGAAAGGAGGTTCTGAAAAATCTTTTCCGACGGTGCTTCCGTCCGTCTCGCGCCCCCGTAGGCCGCGGCTTCTTATGCCATCGGCCTTTCGTTATTTCGGGCATCGGGCGAAAGGAAGTACCGAATGCTTGAAAGACGGCGTGGTTGTGCGGCACGGTGTGTGTCCGATGTTATCTGTGGTTGCCATGGGGATGCTATTGATTGGCCGACGCGCCGACAGACGTCACGGGAGTCGCGGCGCCACTCCGACTATTGCCCGCCCCCCGCGCCCCTCGGTCTCGCGAACCGACCGCCACCCCCTGCTGTCCCTCGCTCTCAGTACCACCCTCATTCGCTTCAACGTGCCCTCGCACACGATGCAGCTCGACCCTGCACGTACATACGTCCCCGCTTGTCCGACGCTCGTGCACGTGAATCCGCATGAGTGTGTGACGCGTACACACACATGTTTGTTCTAACTGCCCCCGTATCCCGTTTGATAACCCGAACTCCTGTGTCGTACAGAGGCGACTCCCTTTAATCGTCCTTCCTGGAAATGCTATTGGGCGAAACTTCTTAGTATATGCCTCGATCGACGCAGGTGACTACGTGAATCGCTCGCATGTACGCGATGCACGTAGCACGGCCTATGGTAGGCAGGTCACCCCGCACTCCGCCGGGTAGACTTTTAGGGTGAGTGATGGGCATCAGCTGGGCACCGATGTGTTCAGTGATTTTCGTTCGCGGCTATTAACGATCGTGCTTCACCTGGAAACAATTTGCGGGCCGTGTCGTTCATCGCGCAACGACCTCGAGTGACATTGACGTGGAATGATGAAAAGGGGGTGGCGGAAAACGGGGGGGGGGCGGAGTGGCAATGTGCGGGCGTACAAACGAGCGGCGGGCAAGAGCGCGTGTCTACTACTTATAGAGAGAAAACCGCCAGCGCGACGACTTCCGCGACCCGGAGCAGCCGTCCTGGCGCCTGGCCGGTCATATAAAACGCCAGAGGGTTTCCCCAGGCGTTCGCGGTTGCACGCGAATTTCAAGGAACGGAAACGCCCGGCGATGCGAAGAGAGAGAGAGAGGAGGCGGCAATAGGACAGTTAGGCGTGCGCGACCGACCGACCGGAGGGTGAGGGGAGGGGGCAGACGTCGCCGACGCCACGTTGTGTCTTGGCGATTGCATCGGTTTGACTAGGGATTGATCACGATCTCTGAGCTCTTTCGTAAGATATTTATACTGGCAGAATTATATCAGGATAAAACATCTAATGCAAACGATTCGACATATAAACTGTAATTGTGCCTGAGATGAATAATTTGATGCAAACTTTTTTTTATTCAGTAAACGGTTTGAAAAATCTTTATGCGAGAGAAATTCTTATTTTGTTATAATTTTTTATTTAAAATACTAATATTTGTTTTACATTAACTTCAGAATTTTAGAATTATTCGAATTATATAGGTAATTATCAGGCATTCTAAATTTTGTTAAGAAATTTAACTAATTCTAAAAATGAAACAAGAAAGAAATATATTAATCTCTTTTACTGATTTTAGCACAAATAAAGTCAACTTAAAAAAAAATTACGAGATAACAATTAAAAAAAATATTAAATTTTATTAAAATTTATGTAGTCTTGCTTGTATGTGTGCCTATGATTCTTGTTACGTATATTATTTTAATTTCGACATTAATTAATTTTGATTGCGATATTGACGTTTCTTTTGTGACGCGATTACTCGGTGTGAAACACATTATATATCTGTCTCTTCCAGTTCGTGTTCTATTAAGAGCAAGCGTGTCAGGTGTTGAGTTACAGCCACGATGTCGCAAAGCCAGATGCAATTACCAAGACGTGGCAACATGGATGATCGGTTACATCGTGGATGCGATTGGAATATCAATCACGAAGATGAGTTTCGCAATTTTGGGATGCTGCTCACGTTACTCCGCCCTTGTGACAAAAAGATAACGTCGACATGCCATGGGACGAAGGCAGTCGAAGGCGATGCAACGCCTCGATTTATCGGCGCTGTAAGGTTTTTTTCATTACGCGCGCATAACTTTCAGTTGTCTGAAATTAATATTTTCATTGCCAGTGTTGGGTCGAGCATTAAAAATATTAAAAACGAAGAATTATCTATTTTTTCGACCAACTTAATTTCGCCGAAGATCTCGGATGTTAAAATTTTATCGCACATATTGTAACACTATTTCTTCAATGATTGATACATTCACGCAGCAGTATATTTAGAATTTATAGAACACCTAACTCTTCAAAGAATATTTGAGTGAATTATTAATTTTCAATGTTATTATTCAGTACTAGAACAGAAATGATTAAAGAGGTATGCGAGTATTTTGTTGAGTGTTCGGGCGTTATTTGGGAATAAGACGGTTAATATCGCCGTAAGTTTGAGACGTCTTACTTTTGTTGTCCCATCCTCCTGGGTTTGCAAGTAGATAGATTACAGGTGGCAGGTACTTCGGTATGCGGGAGAACCGCCCGCCTAATGTAATGATTATTAATTGCTGCGGTGACGATATGCAGTGCACGCAAACGCGGCGGTTGCACCTGCACCGGTTTTATTAGCGTCGGCAATTCGGTAGCTTCTCCAACTAATATACATACATCTCGGTATGCACGGATAATAATCGTTGTTTCAAAGTTGGCGCACACACCGCGCGGACGAGCCTCGCGCCGGCTTGTCGACTAATGCGTCGTGCTTTACTCTACTTGCCCTAACTGCGGATGTCGTCGTCGTTGGAGTGTCATCGCTCGTAATATTATTCGAGGTTTGAGAACCGCGCTTATCCACCTGTCTTAACTATGGCATGCTATTAAGCAGGTCGCGACGGCAGTCAAGATTTAGTTTGGCTTAACCTTTTGGTGACGAGTCTTTACTTGTTAGTAGGTATATATTGAGAATAATTCAATATTTCTCTCACAGGTATTGGAATTATTTACGAATTATTTCTAAATGGCTATTAATATTTTAGAGACTTTTCATTGATTTATCTATAACAATATCGGTTGAAGAAACTTTAAATATTGCATCGACATAATTTTAGTATGGCATTTGATGGTCAGTTTTTTTATTTACTTTAACAACTGTAATTTCTTCACTTAATTAGAAATAATTTTGAAGTTAGTTAACGAATATGTCTTAAAATTTCTTTATAAGAAGAGTATATATGTATATGAGAGTCAATAACGAGGAACATTATCAAGCTAGGTATGTGACAGTCATATGACACGTAACTAATTTATGACATGAAACTAGTACTTAATACCATTACCTTACCAGTTATGAGAGAATACTAGCGCTTAATAAACTTGGTGACTATCATATCGGCGTACTCTGAGGCAAGTGCTATCTAAGGATCATTAGTCATCCCGAAACTTTGCTATGGAAAAGATCAAGTACCGATAATGTTTTGCGTAAGTTTGCCTGCTAGACGCAAAATCTCGTGATACATTAGTATCATTAATATGTCAATTTATCATTTTTGGAACTATAATGCTGAGAAAATCGAATCAATTTTCTCTCTGTCTCTCTCCCCCCTTTTCTCTCTCTCTCTGTCTTTTTCTTTTTTTTTTTTATTTCTTTATATGTATTTCACTGCGCGAAAACGTCAATCAGTCGATCGTAACATCGAACCAACATTACAAATAAAATTCGACAGCGGAGCTTTTAAATTGTAACGTGATGATCGTTTAATTTTTGTCGTTAGCCCTTCGTTATTTTCTGCTCGGTATCTTTGCGGTCTCTCATTTTTGTAAGATAAAGTAAAAAGATTGGAACTGACAGGCGAGAGAACACGGAAAGGGAACGAAACTAATTGCGGTGCCGCGCAGCCTGCTAGTTCCGCTATAACGATGATGCCATCTCCCTTGAATCCCGATACGTCTTGACGTATTTTCGATAGTACGAAAACTTTCGTACGCCAGATTATAACGAAGGCACTGCTGGTCTGGGTAGAGATGGCCCATTCTTGATGGACATTTCCATTCTTGAACGACTCGATATTCGCGGAGAATTTATCAAACTTTTTTTTAATTTTAATAGTCCATCTTGTAAAAACTTGTATATTTATGAAAATTATAATAAATATTTATAATAATGAAATCTATAACAAAGTGTAGATATGCGATAATATTGCCTAAGGAGTAAAAACTTAAAATAATTTTTTTTATTACATACATATGTTATAATGCACATTAACCGACGTTCCATTCATAAATCAGGTGATATGTCGCAGGAAAAGCTACAGCAATAGCTACAGCATATTTAAAGAATAATATATAGTATCACATACAGCTTTTTTAAAGAGATATTTAAATCTCGCAAAGAATGTAAAAAAATATCTAGGTATATATATATATATATATATATATATATATATATATATATATATATATAGTTAAAACTTAAATATTAAAATATAAACACACACGAGAGAGCGAAAGAGAGAAGTTATTCTTGAAAATATTGAAAACACTGTGCATTTTGAGCGAGTTAACATATCGAGTTAACACCATCACGATCGGTTTTATTTACGTGAGTCTCGACGTTAGACGTAAGCTCCAGAAAAAGAAACGGACGGTCTGTTGTTAGCAAATACAATAGCAGATGCGCGATATACGGCACGAAGAAATCCGATTTACGTACGGGCAAATGCAACATCGCGACATGTTGCATTTGCTGTTTCGATACGCCAATCGGCATGATTTTATTGTCTGCCTAGTCACTGCACGCCGAGAGTTGTCCTTCCTTCGATCCCTATACCTACCTATTCCCTCTCGTCGCTCCCCTCGGTTTCCTATTTTTTTATTATTTGTACACCAAACCGAGCCGAGTTGTTGCAGCGCTACGGCAACAACGCGATTCGACGACGGCGTTGGTGGCGACGGCAGTAGCGGCAGCAGAAAATCTCAAATAAATCCTTTCGTAATCTCGCATCGCTCCTTTCAGCCAGTCCGGATTTCCACTACCTCGCTTTTATACCACCTCCGCACCCTCCCAAAACTCTTCCCCTTTTCTCTTCCGTCTCCCTACCGCGTCCTGTCAAGAGAGATTCTACAATTCTACCATCTCTATCTGTCTCTTCTTCGCCTTCCCCGTCTGACATTACCCGGGCCTATTTTCGCCATTCTTTTTCTCTTATTTTTTCCTCTCGATCCCCGTTGCGCCTTTACTAGCTCATTCACTCGTTTGGTTTCTTCTTTTTTTCGTCTATCTCCTGTTCACATATTTTGTGCGCGCAATTTCGCCATTTCTCTTTCTCGTTTTGATTTGAACTCAAGTCAACGCGGGCGGCGGTGTGCCCCGATCACATTTGTTTCGTTTGCTTTTCCTGCGCGACCCTCAATAGAGACTTCCTCGCCAATCATGCGTACCATCATTACGATATCTGGCGCCGCAAACTGCAACTGAAATGGGGTCCGCCCGGTTTTGAAACTACGTTCGTCACAGTCGGGAGCGCCAACCGGAATTGGTCGTCATGCTGCGGGGAAACGAGACAAAGAGATTTATTGAAACGGCATGAACAAAGAGATTTTTTTAAGCTATTTGTCTTTCTTTCTTTTTTCGCGAAATCGAGAGCAATCGCTCCATTCAATCACGCACCTGCGTATGTGTGTATGTATGTGTTTACTGCTTTCTCTTTAGTATATTTATCGCGCTATTATTGCATCATCGAATGCATTTTCGCTCGGCTCGGGTCGTTCGTCCGTTTGAATTATGTCATGCGATACTTCGGCTTCTTATCGCCATAAAGAAGCGCCCGTTTCGTAAGTATGAAAAAACGCGTGATTTTTTTTCTGTCGAAGGAGGAGGTTGTCTCCATTCTCGCGCCGTGTCACTTTTATCCGGCTTACGTTAAGTCACTTTTTTATGCTGGTCCTTATTTGAGGATTATATCGTGACCGGATGAATATAATATCGGTGGGGAAAGGAATGCTAAGAAATAAGTATGCACAATGTATTTCTTTTTTTAGAATGCATCTAAAAATTGTTTAAGTAAGTGAAATTTTTGACAATTTTATATTATTTAGTAATCAGATCGAATATGCGAGTATCATAGTTAATTTGCATAAGAAGTTGCTAAATAATAAACATATACGTATTTAGATTTATTAAAAAATTGGCCATTTATTTAAAAAACTGAGATAATTATTATGTTGATCATTATTATATTGACTTGCCAAATAACAGTTTACACAATTATACGCGCTCCGTCTTCTCTATATAATTGACATCTCTAACAAATTCAGCATTGGTTCTGGCACTGTGGCACATGGTACATGGGCATACCGAGCAGACTCATGAGAACTGTTCATGCTGACTTAAGGAGGCTCTTATTAAGGTCACAAATATATTTGAATGGCTCAATCTAAGGCAGAATTAACCACTATTGCCTTGTTTATCACAATGCGAGATTAATGCGAATAAATGAGTGTATAGGTATGCGAGGTTTTCTATCAACGTTATTTTTTCGGTTAATAATTTTAAATATTTAATTTGAATTATATACACTGATGAAGACCACATTTAAAATCGAAACGTTTGCGTTATTGTTTAAATTGTAATATATGATCTAAACGAGCTTTGTTCGCTAGCCTTTTTCTCAAATTGTTTATTATTATGCGAACGTGACAACGATTAATTTTACATATTTATTATGTAAAGTCTTAAACAGTTATTGGGCTTGGAGGCAAAGGCTGCCTAAGTAAACATTAAAGGTGATTGCAATGAAGTTTTTCGCCTCGTAAAAGTTATTGGAAACACAGGCAAATAATTTCGATCCAGTTCTACGTTCGATTAGACCGTTCGTCCAGACCCATGTCACTTGACCCCTCGTTAATTGCCCTAGCGAACAGATCGGGGAGTTAATGCGAGCTGCTAAATTATTTACTTCGGCTTTATCGTATCCAAAGTAACGATTTGGCTATTGCCGTGATTACGTATGCGGCGACTCTTTGACGTGATTGATAATACATTGTGCAATGTGCAGTGTGCGAGAATTCGTGCGTTATCGTGTGCAAGCCGATAACGCGAATTGAAGAGAAAGCATCATTCGCGTATTCAGATTATGGATACGTTTCTGCAAAATAATTGCTTTTCTAATTAAAATAAAGGTTTGCAGTAATTTTAATATTCTGATCAAGAAATTCGAGTTTTAGATTGAATTTAAATTGCCCGCAATTATAGTTTGGTTTTTGGAAAATATATGACAAACTTATTTTTCGCAACGGAACCACGTCAAATTTACTTTTAATCGAAGGAATAAATCTAAATAGGCTTAAATAAACTTAAAACATGGTTATATAATATAAATCAAATGAAATATCTCGAGTTGTCTAAATACGTAATAATTTAATGCACATTTGTATTACCCACAGTATTTTCGGAGAACTTATCAACTAACAAGTTGCTAACCGCTCGACGTTGGCATGATCGACGGGCACGTAGCGGAAAGTTCACGTTCGCCGTCTGGCTCGACGACGATAACAAATTCATTTCGAAGCCACCGTAAACGATCCCCCGTTGAGCTATCCGCGAAAGTGCGCCCGAGCTTTCGTAATTTATTAAAACGTCGCAGACACGAAAATTCGAACGAGCCTTCTGCTTCTCGAGCCTTCCCCTCTCCCCCCGCCCGCTCCGCGCGCAGCTCTCTCTCTCTCTTTCTCTCTCTCTCTCTCTCTCTCTCTCTCTCTCTCTCTCTCTCTCTCTCTCTCTCTCTCTCTCTCTCCGCTTTCGCCAGCCCCAGCGCGGATGTCTAACTCCTTCCTCCGTCTCTTCGGGATCGCTGTAAAATTTTCAGTGGATCCTGCGCAAGCGGAAAGTGTACCTGGGTGGTTACGACGGACCCACGTCCACCATTTACACACGTTTCCTCGTGTGTAGTTGGCGCGTAAAACGATCGTGAGGGCGGGCGCGCAGGGAGGACTGGGGGGATGGCCGGGCTCGGCACGTGGAATAAGAATCCAAAAAGACGAAGGTGAGGAAGACGACGAAACGGCTCCCCGGGGCTTTCCCCAATCAGCCGGCGCCGGAGCGAGCTCCCGGCCGCGCCGTTGCCGCGGCTAAAATGCAGTCTCTCGCCTCGGCCCCCCGGATTCCACCGGTATTTTCTCACCTAAGACCCATATCGCGGGTCGAATACGCGCAAACTCGCTAATGCCGCACCTAGCGTTGCCACAAAGCAGCCGGCACACACACCCGGGGCAACTTTTATACGCTCGTATGGATTCCATTAGTAATCTTTATGCGATCTGTTAACGCGCGCCGTGCGGAAAGTCGGAAGAGTCCTTGGAGGATTTCTTTATTCTTCCGCGCTAGTTCCGCGCGACTTTTATAGCGGAGCACCGAGCTGAGTCCACAACTCGTCTCGCGCGCGCGCGTCGTTACGTTTATATTGTTCTGAGAATTTCGGGGATTAGAAACGTCGATATACGATCGCTGCAATGAGTACATTTTGCAAGCGACATTTAATCGCGAGGCTATGGGGAGATAATTTTAAAAGTACTGTTTCAGTTAATTGGTGTCAATTTTGTGGGAATTTGATATAAAGCTATCATTTGTTGCAACTTTTCAAGCTTTAAAATCAAACGTCTTGTAATTAAATCTGTTGTGAGATTATAATAAATTAGTCGAAGTAAGTTTAAAAAATTGAATTGCCCATGTGTGGAGTGGTTTTTTTCATAAAGATTTTTTATTCTATAAAAAGAATGATTCTTGCTTTGGTATTTTATAAATAGATGAAGAAAAAAATGGTTCTTCTTCGTACACACCATTCAACTTTGAATTAATCAAAGCTTTGACTAATTTTACACTTTCAAATTTAGAGAGTTATATGTATATTTGATATTTTGCTAACATTTGGGATGGGAGGTGATTTCTTTAGATACTGTTCATATTTTAAGACTTCTTGTTATTATAGAACTCCTCGCATATCTTTTTTTCTCTCTTTGATGCAGATATTCTTAGCAATACAAATACTAATTTTTTGCTATTTCTTTACCTTACTTTTATGATAATACACATTCAGATCAGTGAGATTCGGTGCATATGTGCGTCATAATGACATTACTAATAATGCCCACATTTTTCTCAAGCTCCGTTATCGCTGCGATGTTGCGAAATAAAACTGCGCACGAAGTATAGTATCCGGTTGCCGTGCAACTTCTGCATACTCGCTTTAAGCGATTCTGTTAGTAACCTTTATACCGCTGGGAAAGAAGGAAAATTTTTCGAGAATTTTTCCCTGAACAGCTTACCTCTCGACTTTCAAACGTGACTGTTCCGCCATCTTATGCATAATGGTTCCCGAATAAAGTCATAGCAAAATAACAAAATAGTGTATAAAAGCTAATGTCGATGCTTAACGAAAGAAAATGTTATTCTACCTTTGCATTTAAACACACACATACACACACACAAGTCTTGTTTATAACAAACATCATATTATAAGGTTTTACAATATTATGGACTAATACTATTAATACATTTGATTGTGTTTTCTGTTGCAGGTAAGCGTGCGCATTTATCATGTTACGAGTTATACGTAAGTGAGACAATTATATGGATGATGGAGACGACGCGAAGTAAGTATATACAACATCGAGGATATTATTACAACGCTAAACGATAGATAAATAAATAAATAAATATTATAGCAACACATCAATTGGCAACTACGCGATATTCCGCGTATCATTCCCTATCAATTAGTAATTAGATACTTGATCATTCGCTCCCCCTATGTGCACATATATTTGATGAAGCCAGGTACGTGGCGTGTTCTAATGAGTGCTGTTGGTATCGACAATGCCATAATTGCTACACTGAATTACATTGCCTCATCGATCGAATATATAGTTAATGTTTGGCAAACGTACGTGAAGTTAATCCACGAAACGCCTAATATCTGATCAAAACTATTTGTTCCAATGGAAACATAAATCGATATCGAATCCATAGTAAAACGACTATGAATTTCTGTTCTTCAAGTTTTATTGAATGTTGCAGTTTCTTTTTTTTTTATTTTAGTAATAGAGATATCGATTCTAGCTATGTCTAGCTATAATCAGGATACTATTCTTTCCTAGGATATTATTCTCTTTTTTCATATATTTGCAAATCTTTTTGTATACGCGTGTATCTTGAGTGTTTTACTTTCGAGAAACCTTCTTTGATATATCATCATCCAGTTGTCCAGTTGGCTCGTATTAGTAGTAAATACTCTTCTAATTCGCCGTCACGATTTCCGATCCATCTACCACAGCCGAAGCTCGCGGTTAGTTAATACACCTTTCACTCAGCATCAATAACCGTTAACTTTCAATACGGCAATATCAATCGAGACGACTTTGTCTGATACGAGACAGAGATTTTGGCGTATCTAACACAAGACGCCGCTACATTATAGATCCCCGGACGCGGATTCTAATATCGATCACGATCTTAAGTATTTCAATAACGACGTTTGATTTAGGGTGTGTCGGGTCGCGGCCAATTACCTCTCGATTCCGGTCGGAGGCGATTCGAGACAGTCTGACGACGCTATGCACAATTAGGCGACGAGATCAATTTGACGGCAGAGGAACGACCGATCGTGCGATCGCGAACTTTGTGTCGATCATTGATTCGCCCGATGTTGCGAGCGAACCCCTTGAATCAGCGAGGCTGAATTCGCGTTACTTACAGATGCGCAAACACGAGAAGGTTGACAAACGTTACACACGGTTAGAGGAGATATTGCCGCACAATTGACCCTCATATCCCCCTAGCGTTAGTATGATATTAGATTAGATTTCGGCAAATTGTCCCCTAGAATTACGCGGACGCATGAGAGAGTCGCGCCGTTGTTTACCAGGCGTCAGTTCGGAATTTCGTGAGATTGTTACACCGAGTGCAACTTGGGAATGCAACGTGACGCTGTTGGCTGTTGATACATTCGTATAACATTTGGATGGCGTGTCGCAAGAGATATTGCAATTTGAATTACTAAATATGTTTGCCACGATATCCTATTTTGCCGTTACTTAGAAATAATTTTAATTTCAACAGAAAAACAAAAACAATTTGCAGCTTATGAGATAATTTAATATTTGGATATTATTTAACAAGTGCGTAATAAATAAGTTCTGGAATGCAATTCTATTGTTGATTCTACTGCACCGAATGCAATCCTATTGTTGACTCCAACATTTTGTACGCTGTTTACGCGCAGGGTTTTGATGTTAATTATAAAATGTTTGATATTAAATTATCTCATTAACGTATTTTATTGCGGATGATATTCCTATTTAAAAAATCACCATGTACCCGCAGTTAAATCTCACATATGTAAAAAAATCGCTGTTTATGGTTTATATAGATATAAATGCTTTATACGCGATTATCAGAATGAAATCCGTATGGCGTGACCGCAAATAGTCTTTTCGCTTTTCATCGTGTAAATAGCTGCGAACATTTCGCCACAATAATTACGTATTGTCATCTAATTGGCTCGATATTCCCGGTATTACGGTGTGCGCAATATTAGATTAGATTTCGCCAAATTGTACATGGAACGATGGAAAATTACACAGCTGCGTTAGAGGGGGCCGAAGGCTTTATTTGTCGGGTATCATGATACATACGGAATACTGCGAAAATGTGCTTCGTTAAATACATTTGAAATTAATGAATTAACTTGGAGAATTATTTTTTATATACGGATCCTAGACCAAACTCTGATTTCAAAAAAAAATTATTAAACGATTAACTTGTCAGATTAGGTTATCTGACATAACTGAATTTAATTTGATGAAAATTTCGTGAATCAATTAATTTACTTGCGATTTTTATATCTCTAACTGCTAAGGCTCACGTAACTCCCAGCTAAATTTTTTTGAATTGGTCGGCGTTTTTGAAATTACGGTGCTCGCGCGCCGAGAGAAAATCGTATAACTTCCTAATAAAGTATTTAGCCACCGTATGGAAGCGCAGTGAGGATGGTTATACGTAGGAACGAAGCGAAGGAGGCGGGTGTAGAACGTGGAGGAGATGCAGGAGTGCCGGTACGGCGGGAGTTTCAGTTTCCGGGTGATCTGTAGCTCCCTCGTCGTGAGAATCGATGCCGCCAGCCGCCCAATAACCATACATCGTACGACTATCACACCCTTGGGGTGTATACCCGCGCATCGTATCCTCTTCTTTCCTACGCTCTCTCGCTTTCTCTCTTCCTCTTCCGCGTACGCACGCGTGCCCTCCTGCACTCTTCTCTCTCTTTCGCCCGACCTTCTTCATCACTACTTGCCTTATTACAAATAGCCAGGCGTACCTATCCCGCTTCGCTTGAGAAAAATTGCCTGGGATTTGAATTATTACACGTTACTCCTCTCTCTTTCTCGCGCGGCTCGAATTACTATTCGTTATTTCTCCGGTCGAGATTCAAATTATGCTAGGAGGTGCGAATTGTTGTTTATTGGCCGTTTAGTATTGAATGTATTCAGGCCGGTGTTTCTTTCGCAATTTTAAACACTGCCTTGAATTGTGCGTGGCTCTCTCTCTCTCTCTCTCTCTCTCTCTCTCTCTCTCTCTCTCTCGCTCGCTCGCTCGCTCGCTCGCTCGCTCGCTTCTTGCTTTTTCACCTCTTCTGTCCAATCTTCGCGTGCGGCTGTCTTGAAATTTTTATATGCAATCTTCTGCCCGCTATACGGTTTCATCTATTTGTACGTCTTTGTTCTGTGCGTTTTGTTGATTATAGGGAAAAACGTTGTTGATAACGACTTATTGTTAGTAGTAAGTTCGTTATCTTTCGGTTACCACGCCCTTGATTTGCGTCACACAACACGTTACTCGTATCGTAAATATCTTCTATTGCTGTTGACTGTAGTAAGGGAGACCGGGGCTCGTTGGCACCGTTTTTACAATTTCGGCATTTGAGTTTTTATACAACTAATTATCACGATTAAACAGTATTAATATGATAGAGAGAACCTTTCTTTACATTTTCATGCTAGGAACGCTCCTGTAGTTTCTTTGTAATAAATGAAATATGAACATGCTGCATTGTGGCCAACTTTCCCCAATAGTAGGGTAAGTTGGCTATGCGACAAAAGTCCACGTTAAATTAATGAATACGTAATAGAAACACAAAACGGGTAACACATACGTACTTCTTGATAAAGATTGTATCTTTTAAAGTTATTTTGTAATGATCGAATATCAAAACGTTGTTGCAGAAAAATAATTGTGAACTATTTTAGATGTAGCTTTCTTCATCATAATAATATTAATATAAATATATATTTAGCTTCTATCAGCATTGTATAGATAGTAAATCACATGCTCCAACAGGTCTCACGCGCACAGCAACAACAAGTCAAGCTAAGCGTGTCTTGAGTCAACATACCCCATCCTTACATACGTTTTATTTCAGTCGTTTTATTACAATAAATTACTATTGTTAATCAAAATAACATGTCGTATAGTAACAGGAACTTTTCTTTTAACTAATGATACGTCATTTTGATTTACTTCTCAAGCTGAAGAATATATTAATACGATATTTTGAAACGCTCGAAAATTTACTTGTCCACCTCTTGAATCAGACTTTTTTCTTTTTCTATTGTCATACTTGTCTGATTAAAATAAAACTTTGTGAAAAGTACCTATGTCATATAAGAAATATTTTGTGATAACTTTTCCATTGTTTTTTTCGCTATAAATATATAAACGGAACGCATTGCCAACTTGCCTCTTGTGCCAACGAGCCCCGGTCTCCCCTATACTGCACATAACCTGATCGTGCTTCACTTGAATTTCAAAGTAGCGCGTGTAATTGGAATTAATCTCCACTGATATAACGAAGATGAATGAATATTATAGTTGATGTCGATGCGCGACACCGACTAGAGAGGACATTGTGATTTTTGTATGCTTAGATATTATTTATATCGTATGTATTTTGCCAGTATATTTTTTCTTTACTTTTATTCTATCTTAAATTTTTTTTCTCATTTTTTTGCTTCCTCATAGAGGAAGCTTTGTTTTCGTAAAAAAAATTTTTTTTTAGTTGCTTTTGCCAATTTGTTCAGAATGTTCTAAAACGTCGAAAAATCGCTATTTTAAAAAATACCGGTATGTGTGTGTGTGTGTATGTCCAATTTTTTAAATTTTTTTACTCAAGAATTAGAAAAATAAAAAGAACGGTTTCCAGAAAATCGGTAACAAAAAACTATACACTCTGCAGTACTCCCCGGAAAATTCTACCCCTATTTCATATACAATTCGTTAAGATTTGGTTAATTAGTTCTGGAGTTATAGAAATTTCGGTAAATTTTGCACATACACACATCAGAGTTGAGAGACCTGTATGTAAGACCGTGATCTTAAGACATCACTTCCTCTATGAGGAAGCCAAGTGCAAATTTCTAATTTGCACTATTTTTTTGTTTGTTTATTATATTGTTATCATTATCATTATCACTAACTTTATTAATTTGAGATATAACATTTTACACACTTTCTATTCTTACAAGTTATTAAATGAATATTTGATATTTCTTGGACGCGCGTGAATACAAAGTTTGAATTATAGACAAATAAATCACTTATTGATCATTATTGACATTTAAGCAGAACGCTAAGCTACAAATACTTGTGTTATTCCGCACTTATATAAATATCACTTTCTCTTGATTTCTTAGTTTCCTGACACAATTATTTTAAATATAAATTTTGTTAAAATTGCACAGTTGAGTTATAGTTGCCGCTATTCGTTATTTTTTACTCATTATGGAGAGAGGACATTTAAAATGGCGACTAAACGTAGAAGAGAAAATTGTATTTCCGTTCCTCGAGTGAAATTATGCAAAGTTACGAGTGTGACTCGTATTTCCTGTAATAAACCGTTAGCGTATTATTAAAATTAAAATCTGGAGTAGAAAATCTACCGTAATTTAATCTCTTTAAGCTGCACAGTTATATGAAGCTGCCGCTGAAAATCCACAATCGTTATTTTCATATTGCGTTACGCGATCATTACGTCACAGCATAAGTAACTTACATAAACGAAATAAAAGTTACATATCGAATATAGTATCGAGTCGTATGACCTTATTTATGGAAATTGTGTATAGAGAATTAAGATGACAGCGCTATATGTATGAAATTGATATACTATATTTTTCTTATAAATTGCGTGATGCAGTATTGTAAGATGTCAAAAGCTAGGTATCGCATCGTAGCGAATTTAAATACGAGTGGTCGGAAAAACGCGGGTCGATTAGCATTACGCTGTGGGATCGCGGTTTTTAAATGTTGCAATTAATTGGCGGAAGGAGAACAGGGAAGAAGATGGAAGAAAACGCGCTCAAAGGCGATATTTATAACGGTTCTGATTTTACCGCGAGGAAAGAGCCTGAAGAGCTCCGCGGTAGAACGGAGGGTTGACAGGAGGAGAGGGGGAGGAGAGACGGCGGTGTAAAAAAAAAGGGAAGGAATTTAAGAGCTCAAGAACATTCGAGAGTGGAATACGAAGTGGGCCGGAGGAGACGAGACGGAACGTGATAATTGCGGCGTAGGATAATTTAACAGGCGGCTCTTTTCCGCCTCGGCTTCTGCTCGCTGTCCGCCCCCGCTTCCTCTTTCTCCCACCTTTTCTCATTCCTGTTTTTAATACATCCTCCACTGTCGTCGCGGCACGCAGCTAAACAAGTGCGAGAGAACCTACGACGGAGAAAAATGATACGCGATCTCTATAGTTGGAAGTGCCGCGAGGAATTCCTGTAATCGTTTTAATTTCAATAATGCCGCATTTAATCATTTCAGTTTTAATTAGTAGAATTAGCAAACGATTTGATTACCTGCAATTTTTACTGGCCTGTTTTAGCCATGAAACATGACGAAGAAACGAGCTCGTCTATAATTGATTTATTACCCAGATAAATTAGATTTAAAAATGTCTTCATGATTTTTTTTTTTTTTCGCCCGAGAGACGCGTCCTATAAGGCTTGCCTGTTTGCTCGTTTCCTCCGCTTCTGCCTCCGTCGTGAAACGGTCACCCGCGCTGGATGCGCAGACAGTCACTACGGCAGTATTTATGGAAATGAACCGAGCTAGTTTGAACCCTCTTTTCGCCCGCTCGTCCCACCCCCGTCCGCGTCGACTACACCTACTCCATCGCCTACACCCCGCTATATCCATCTGAGGGGGTCCATCCCCGCATAGACTTTTTCCACCTTGCTCCTGCGCATCCGCCGCGCCGTGCCGCGCCCGCCCGCCTTTGTCGTTTCGCCCGCTTTATTCTCTTCCTCCGTCCTTCCGCCCTTCTCCCGTTCTTCTCTCTGTAACCATTTCTTTCCCACCAACGACCATCTTCTTCTTGCTCTCCTCGTTTCGCGTGCGGACAAAATCCACGCGCGCAGCTGCTGCCGCTGTTTGCCCACCTAATTACGCGGAATTCATAAGTTACGGAGCACGGCACGCGTGCCGGCGCGGCGACCCCACCCGGTTACTTTTATTCTCGCTGTAATTTACGAACGAGAACGCGCGCTGGTATAATACCGTACCGTACCGCGGCTACCTTTTTCGCACGACTTTGTGGAAACGTTATTTTTTGTGCGCTCGTCTGCGACGTTTCTATATGAAAGCATCGTTTACGTCGGTTCGGATTCCAACCTAATTGATCGCGCCGTTGCACGAGTTTGCTCCATGAGGCGAATTGAAGAAATTGCAAGGTACTTTAAGTATAAACTCGGTGGTTTCTTTTATACCACTTATTCGTGGAAGGGATTATTTTGCTTTCGCAAGAGAACGTTGACTATACTTATTCGAACTAATTAAATAATGAGAAAATGTCGAAAAAATGATTAAGTGAATAAATTATCGTATTTATCATCATGGAAACTATAAGCAACGACAAGTGATACAATTTTAAACTATTTTGTATACAGTTATCCTTATCTTTTTAAATTTTATTTCTTCAACGACTAATTAAACTGCGTGTTTCGCTATTGTTTTATTGAGAATTTACCACGCGTAAATAAAATGCACGTGTTTTTTGTCGAAGACAAATGTTAAAACCGAAGAAAAATATCGCGTTTTAATCAATTCCACTTTCTTCACAAAACGCTGGAAATTCGATTTCACGTAATTAGTCCTTTGGCTTTGGTTTGGGCTAATTGAGCTGTGCAATTCGGCGACGGTTCTTGTGATAGATTGATTGTAATGCGGATATTACCAGAAAGTGGTTATCAACGCATAATAGTAGCCGAGTTTCGCTTAACGAGCGGAATTTAAATTAAATAAATTCAGTTTTGGTTAGAAAGATGCGATCATCGTCCCTCGTATTTTTTTGAAGTCTCACGATGCTCGTTAGCTTCGTAACTTTAGAGAGGCTGGTCCACTTGGGAAGATCGTTTTTTATACAAAGACAAGGCCGGTACTCAACCGACTTGTATATTTGATGTATTCAGCGACAATCATTCGCTGATGCTTGAGTGCATTTGTACAACGGGGCGCACTAATTGAAACGATATAACTTTATAGTTTATTGTATTGTTTTTTTTATTGGTCGCGCGTGCTATTACTGATTTTGCCACCTGTAGGATTTTTATGCTAACAAAAATTCTTGAAAGTAATGAAATTTCTTAGTGCACTATAAAATAATTTTTTTGTTACACATTTTTAACACATTGCCTACTTAGATTTTGTATTTTTCTTTTATATTACGTTCCAGCAGAATTTTTATAGGCATACAATGTGATAAAATGTTGTGTAATGCGTGATTCAACAAGACTGTATATGTTTACGAGTATACTTTATATGAGCGTACTTTTTGTTTTATATAATTATCTAGCTATTTGTGTCATTTAAAGTTCTATGGTGTTTATTTTTTACAAGCGTTTTAAACAATTTTGATAGCGACGATCATCGTCAGAGCGTCACTGAAAAATCAGGTCACAGATGACCAGCCAACCTGTTAATGCGAAAGATTTTAAATTTATCAGCTATTTAGGTATAGTAGAATTACAGAGAATGGAAATATGCAATTTATTTGCAACAGCGTCATTAACGCAGCGAGCCATATCGCGCGGCATGGGATAATCTCCAGCCGGCGAATTAATTTGTTTTCACAAAGATCTCAAAGGACGGCACTCGCGAAAGGGTGGAAGCGGTGGAACGCGCGCGCTTTCGTTCGATATCGGCGCTTTTCGTGGTTGCGCCGTCGAAGCGCTCATTAATTCAGCACTTTTACGAGGGCGGTCAGAATCCATTCCGGACGATTAAACGCCCACGATCGCCGCCGCCACCGCCGCAATAGGGCCGAGAGAGAGAAGGAGAGAAAGGGGGGGGGGTTAAACGCACATTTAGCGATCGAGCTCTTACGCGGTAGCTCTCGGAATCGAATCGAGGCAAATACTACATTTTGAGCGGATTATTGCACAAGGGATTTGCACGAAGATCCAAAATAATATACCCGCGAGCAAGTATCCCGGAGAAAACGCGCGGGCATAGATGCATATGTCGTCGTCGAGACCAATCAATATGACTTGGTGGGATAATTTGGCCGCGTCCTGAAAAATTCAACGTACGCGCGCGGACACAAGGACCGATGTATTCAGTTACGCCCAATTATTATCTTTCCACTGTCGTGTGTGCGCGCCCCGGGCACGCGCGCGGTTGCTCACGAATTCCATCACTTTTTGATTGCGCGGCGACGCCGTCTCTGGGCGATGGAAAATTGAAATATTCAAGAGCGGTGTCTCCTCAAATATGGGAACGGGATGCAAATAATTCCGATATCCCGGGACCGATTGGATCACGTCCCGGGGGCCACGGGGACAGCGGGCGCTGCGCCGCGCCGGTCGGAGATAGGCCACGAAAGTTAAAGCAGTTATAGACAGGATAGCGGGCGGGTTAGACTGGACTGGTAATTTAAGTTGTCATAAGGAGATCATGCAGTTACACCAGAGCCGCCTTGAATCGCTCTTCCGCGTTCTGCCGGTTGACATCCGCGAATTCTACTTACAACCTGTTGCTCTCTGTCTCTCTCTCCGTCCGCACCCAGCCACCCCCTCGCGCGCCGCCTCTTTCTCTCACGTCTCTGTCTTCGTCGTGTTCCGCTAACGGGGTCCACGTGTAAGTGCATCCAGTACTTTAAAATCTCATCGCCGCTTTGCCACGTTCATAATCGGACATACCATCAAATTGCGATAGCGTGCGACCTAGGAAAAAGTCTCGTTACTATGTTCACAGCGTCGAGTGTGCTTATCCGGCTCCCGTCTCGTGTTTACTGTGGATGAGATCTTTATGTTAAACTAGTGAAACTTGAAATAAACAACTGTATCTGATTTCAAAAGTATATAATAATAAATAATTTTACATCGCAGAAAAGCTGAGATAAATCTCAATATTCAAATCATGAATATAAAAATATTGGGCAATGTCTATAAAATAAATCCCAAGTATCATATAATGACAACTGCAAGATTTTGACAATTAAAATCTTCGCGAAAAAAATATTTAAAAAAAAAATTAACATTTCCATTCATGACTATAGGTATATAATATTCATATAATATTTATAAAATTATATTAGTTTCTTGATATAATTATAACTCTAAATCAAAATGTCCCTACAATTTGACATTGTATTTTCGTCCTTCATGCTTTTGCTATATCGAAAATACTTAGTTATTTTATAATTGGATCGATCGTATTATAAACGCACATGCTTCGTCGACAGTTTGACTTACGCGTGCGTCGCCGGGGAAAATTTACATGTCGCATAGCGAAGCCTAGACCGGTTGCATGCCGGAATGCTATGCGTTATCCGACTGCCGACAGCAGTCGCAGTTGAAATTGTGCGACGGCCTCGAATGGAAATGCATCTGTGCATCGTATATGTCGCGATTTACCGTTCATCGAAGGGGAGGGAGGGATGAAAACGCCCTACTCTAACCCTCTCTCGACAACTTTACCCGTTCAATCTTCCCGTATGTACGATCTCGCTCTGCATTCGCGACGAGGAAGCTCGTTACTTCTCAGGCAGTAGATACCTCAGAAAGATTGTTGTTGAACGCGGATTACATAATCAAGTTACACTTGGCATATGAACGTAATGCATACGTGCATCAATTGCAGCCTATAATTCGCGGTGATTGGTATGTCGCGCGAGACATAAATACATTTTTAGAGACAAAGATACGTGCGGTAATAATGCGATATTACAGCTACAATTGTTATGTCAACGACCGCGATAATATTATAGCTCTCGCCGAGGATATGTATGGAAGTGCTTTCCTTCCTATAATAGGTAGTACTCATAATGTTCCAAAAAATTTCATCTTACTTTACATAACTTTGAGTGAGTTTTTATATTAATAAAATTATAGTTGGAAGCTTTTTTTGTTACTAGGGCCATTAACAATACGGTATCTAATCATCCGATTAATTTTCTTAAGGGCACGTGTATTTTTTTCGTGTCGCATGTAACAATGACGAGGATGCTTCTGCTCGCGGGAGAAACAAGTACGTTACAATCGCGCTGGCATAATCCAAGGCAAGGAACATATCTGCGTGGATTCGTGCCTGCTCGAAATGGAGACATTTTAAGCTCACGGGACCTCGTCCTGGTTGGCTCCCCTTCAAGGAATTTCGGTCTATGCAAACGCTCGGCATATATAAAGGACCAGATGTCCTGTTACCTCGACGCAATCAACTTCGAATACCTTCCGGAGAATTCACATGCGGCCGTGACAAATCTCGCTGCAAGACTAGACTCCCGAAATTTTAGATGCTTTTATACGAGAAATATAAGGGAAAAAGCTGAAGTCGCAGTTGAAAGACTCCTCGGTCTCGCTAGTATATTAAAAAATACACATAAAATATTTATACTAGAGAGAGAGGGAGAGAAAGAGAGAGAGAGAGAGAGAGAGAGAGAGAGAGAGAGAGAGTCTCCTATAAAAATCCACACACAATAGATACATAAATTTTATATAAATTTCTGACAGCGGATTTTTTTTTAAAGCGGCTTGTACGGCTAAATTATATTTGTCACGAAAAATATCTATGTCTCCCTCTTGTGAAAAATTACGAGAGAGAGAGAGAGAGAGAGAGAGAGAGAGAGAGAGATTTGAATAAAAAGATTAAATTAATAAATACGATCTGGTTCGTGATTCCAGGTATTTGAGAATTTCTCGCGCATCCGAGATTCAATGGTATAATTAAAAGAATTCGTAAAACGCGTTTGCAAAGGGGACTCTCGCTGACGTCTTCTCGCATCGAGCAATTGCATTAGGACGATAGACACGTGTGTATATAGTTTTGCATTTTTGCGAGAAACACTTGCGAGACTAAGTTCGTACCCTCTCTCCCCCAGGTTCTTCCTCCTCTTAGAACAGAAAAAAGGCGACGACATTTTGCGAGAACAGAACACTCCGCTTCTCCTCCTTCCTCTTTCCCGCTTCTTCTCTCGCTTTTGCTCTCGCTGGTTTTCGAGAGGATTTACGCCGATGCGCGTAGCAGGCGCTCCCCGCTTATTACCTCTGTTTCTGCGACGCAGGAGATGCGAGGAGCACCAGATGTCCCAGCACCACGGGCGCAATCTACTTCGAATGCGTACCCACGAATTCACATGCGGACGTGCCTCATGCAAATGTCTTTCTTGCCCGCGTCGCTCTCTCCGAAAAGAAGCTCCGCGCGCGACGGCGTTCATTAAAGTTATTAGTTTTGTGAGACTCGCCGGGCGTTCCAATAATATTCTCAAAGAATTGCGCGGTGTACGCGTTGTTATGTGAGTATTCCATAGGCACGTGGTAGTGCATGGAAAATGACTTAACTGTACAGACCGGCATAATATTGCTTTTAACACTTTCCCTCTTCTTACGTTTCTCTTTTTTTTACTTCCATGTTGAGTCATAAAAGTGTAGTACTTTCGGTAACAGTTAATATAGATAATGGAATAGATAGCTAAGTTATAATTAGTCTCATAAATAATTTGATATTAATTACTCATAGCGTTGGTAAGAATTAACCGGTAATTAATATTTGTGCTCGCTAATTAATGAAATAATATAATAATGACAGTTTAAAAAGATAAATAATTTTATAACTCGCAGTTTGTATCGCGAAAATAAAATACAAGACGAGCGGAAATGTAATGCAAGCAACATCTATTATAATAAAATTTTATTTTTATTTAAATTATTTTATATTATTACACAGTATATATATATTTTTTTTTTCTCAAAATTATTCTTAATTATTCTACCGTTTAAGTGCTTTAATTGTAAATTTTGTACGGTGCTGTTTCATTCGCTTTTTGATTGGTTTATGTCGCTATATAATGACTATCTTCCGAAGCAATTAAATTGCGTTTTGAAGGTGTTCGTGTTAGAACGCCGTACTCGGAATTTTTGCTGGTTTTGCTTTACCATCGGCGATCTTATCGCACCGATAATTCGAATCGACGAGGAAACTCGCGCGGCGCACTCCGTATTTATCGGATCCCGAGACTTTATTCAAATTTCACGTCACTCGATTAAGCAGTCGATTTACTCCGGATTTGCTTTCGCAGGAACTTCGCGGTTTCGACCACGTGCAAATTCGCAGGGATCTACTCTAATAGCTCGCGCTTAGGCAAAACGAGAGAAAGGGAGAGAGAGATAGATTAGATAGATAGATAGATAGATAGAGAAAGAGAGAGATAGAAGGAGAGACAAAGACAGAGAGAAACAGAGAGAGAGAGAGAGAGAGAGACACTCGCGCGGATGATAGTCGTCGGGCATAAGGCAGTATAGTTATACGTAAATGTGTAGATGCACTCACACGACGGATCCGAGAGAACTAGCCTTTCCACTTGGTCCCCTTTTAGAGACTAGCGGAACTATGGCGACCGAATGTCTTCCTACCTTGACGCAATCTACCCCGAGTACTTACGTGCACCCACGAAACCCCCACGTGCGGTTGTACCACGTGGAACTTTACCGATTCTACTTCTGCACAAAGGACACTACTGCTTCCGCCATTAAGCTTATTAGTTTAAAGCTCCTTGAAATTTCTTATTTCATGCGTCCCAGTTTGCGGACCGAACGAATAATTTGAGACGTCCAATTTTACAAGAGAATCGATTCACGATAAAGATGAAATAAGTTTTTTGCGAATTTGGGCGTTCATCTAACTGGTCCGTGATCAGTAAAAGTACAATAGATATATGTATATAATTTTTAATATTTTAATACATATTGAAAGACTAGATATTTATAAAACTTTTTGCGTGTCCTAGTTTGATATTATTCTACAGTTTTATATAGTACTGATATTATGTAAATCATCAACTTTTGTGCTTTTAATTCTCAACTCTAACGTGAAGAATAATGTCTTCATTTTGTTTTTAGTTTAAAGAGAACCTCGTATTTATGTTTTCTTCGTACTTCTTGTTCATTCTCACTACTGAAGACTGAAAATCACATAAGATGTCCTGTCTTGTTTTACGTGCAGCTTTGCGTTTATTACTCTTCTTTAGTTTCCATACTTGAATAGCCCAAAGCAGTACGTTTACGTTTTTCGTGCTAGACTCTTGTAACAGCTAACAACTTGTAATTTCACGTACCAACCTAAGCGATCATTATTATACAGTAATAATCCGTTCTATACGTATATATCTATGCTTTTCGTTTGCTGTATTTTCAAATAAGAGAGGCGCGATTGCTTTAATAAGCAATAACGTTTGTTCGCGCCGCGAAAGCGAATAATGGTGGACGGAAGGTGGCGAGGTGGCATCGAAACAATGGGAGCTTGCTCGCCCGTTTCAGCCCTTTTCTCTTTGAGATCCTTACAAAGGGGTACGCCGAGTGTATTCTCGCGAGATTCGTCGAGGGCCAGCATGTGTCGTTAGTAATTTTGTGCTTTCCCTCGTTGCCCTCCTCGGTTTCTATCCGCGGCGGGCCTTTTCATCCCTTTCTCGCGGTAAAGAAAAAAAAAGCGATAGACGAGCGACGTCGGCGAACGCGAGTAGGATCTCGCTCTGAAAGTAATTTGGTTAAAAATCTCGCCACGACAGCTCGCGACGGCTCGTCGTCGCCTCTAACCTCGTTTTAACGGTCTTCTCCCTTATTTTCAAGTACTCCGGAAACTCCCGTAAATTTGAAGAACGGGGTTCCAGCACTGTGCCGCAACTTACACGTGACAAAGTTTCCATGACTAATTGCACAACATTTACATGGTAACGCAGTTGCGTTGCAAGGGGGAGGGAGGGAGGAGGGAGTTCGGAGAGGCTGGAGGACGAGTCGAGGGGCGGGAGAGGGGGGACGTGGCGCAGGCTCGGGGTGATTTACGATGCCATGAATAAAACGCGAACAAAGTGTATCCAGAACAATGCCACGCGTGCTGCGAATACTCGAGTTATTTTCGAGGAATTGAAAATATTTTACGATGCGATGACGCCACGGGGTGACTTACGACCGGGGCCCGGCCCAATAGTGGAGAAGCTTATCTCAGCCGGAGTGATACATTTTTAGTCGCGCGATTTCGCAGCTGTATGCGCCTGATCGCGTGTTCTGCCTTCCGTTATAACTCCCGTGCGCGCGTCATGAAACAATTTTATTATTACTCTGTCAATAAAGTCTCTTATATTGCATATATATATATATATATATATATATATATATATATATATATATATATCGGTATTCTTTATTCATCTCTGAGACTCCGAGAAATCTTGTGGTTGCATTATTCAATTGTTAACAAAGGACGTTACTGTATAATATTAGGTCAGTCATATTAGACAAATTTAGGAGGTTAACCTTCTAATTAATCTTCCCAGATTGCAACCACCATGAATCGTTTTGATTTAAGGTATTATAAGTAGGATTTATTTTACTTGGCTAAATCAACGTGAAATAAAAAGTTATTAACAAAGTTATTATCAACAAAAAACGCGATTTTTTATATTTTTTCTCAAATATCTCGAAAACTAAGCAAGATAGGGTTACTAACTATACGTACCTTTTTTATAGAGCGTAAAATTATTTACAATAATGATTTGAACAACATTTATTGTCAAGTTAGTCGTTTAGCTTGCACGCGCCATTAAACTCCGAGATGATCCCGAAAATCCTCGATTTCGTCGTTTTTTTTATATTAATACAACATTTATTCAAGAACTTATAGTATATTATTAAATAATGAAGGAATAATTTTTGATGTAGAAAATCAGCATTTTCGATGTTTTGCACATATTATCAACTTAGCAGTACAAGATGTTCTAAAACTAATAAAAGTCGATATTAAGCAATGCTATAATAATCCATATTCAGATTCAAACGAATATAACAATAGTGAAGATGAATATGAGTTAAGTGACGATGAAATAAATAAAAATGTCTTTTCTCAGATAATAAATAATATTAGAAATACTTGCAAAAAAATACGAAGATTGGAACAATTAACTATTTGATTAAAATTATTTTGTGTGAAGCTGCCAATATTAAATTTATAAAGCCTGTGTTAGACGTAAGAACACGATGGGATAGCACTTATGATATGTTACACACAGCTTTAGTATTAAAATCAGCGCGTTAGTGATGATGTGGGATAATTCCGATTTAACAAATTTAAAAATTGCTGAAAAAGACTGGGTTATTTTGGAAAAAATAGTACATTTTTTAAAACATTTTAAATACAATACGTTTCTAAAATTTTATCAAGTGATTCAGACGTAACGTTACCTACTGTTGTGTTAGCATTTAATATGCTTGTTGATAAAATTGAATCAATAACATTAAATTTAAATAATAAGTTTGATAGAAACGTACAAGATGAAACTCTACTTCTTGCATGTCAAGCTGGGCGTGATAAATTATTAAAACATTATCGTACATGCAATTGGATTTATTGCATTTTTTAAATTTTAGATTCAAGACACAAAATTGAGGGATTTGATGTAACATCATGGGGCAAAGAACTTAAAAATTGTACTATTTTAAAATTTAAAGATATTTATAAAAATTATTATTATTCAGATTATTCTTCAAATAATCTTAATGAGGCAGCCAATACAACTCAAAATATGTTAGAGCGTACTTTTGAAAACGAAGATGTCAATGATAATGATCTAATAGATATAAGTACTGTCTATTTACATAAAAAACCTTCTCCTGTTTCATGGAAGACAGAAATTAATAATTATTTACAGACTCCGAGAGAATGTATAGATGTAAATATTTTAAGATGGTGGAAAAGTCATGCTGACATTTATCCAACATTGTCAAAAATGGCTCGAGACATTTTAAGTTCAATTGCTTCGTCTGTACCAGTAGAAAGATTGTTTTCTATAGGAGCTTTAACTATGACAAAAAATAGGACTCGATTATACAAAATGATTCTTTGAAAGCATTAATGTGTATAAATTCATGGATTAAATGTCCTTTGATGTCAAAAATTTGTGAATTTCATTTTTAGAAATTTTATAATTTTTTTATAATTTATAATTTATTTAAAAATAATGGAAAAATGAGGATTATAATTATCTAAGATCAAAAATGGTTCAAGACATTTTTTGCGATTTTATTTTTAAAAATTTTTATAATTTTATTGAATGTTTTGTTAAAAAATGTTTCTATCATATAAATAAAGTTCCTTGTATAGACACATAATTTTTCTCTTTTATTTAATCAAATATAAATAAGTTTAAAAAAACCAATATTATCAAGACAAGACCAAGAATTCGAACATCTTGTCTTGGTATTTTCTTGAAATTTTGTTGTAATCTTGTCTTGATCTTCTCTCGAATTTGAAGGAATTTAGAGGCAAAACAAGACAATACCAAGATTAGTTTTGAGTTCTCGTGCAACTCTCATAGCTATAAACTAAAGAAAAAGGGTCTAAAGAATGGTTGCACCATGCAAAGTATTCTTTGTTGTTCTCAGATGATGTGATTTTTTGGGGGAATTTTTAATTCTATTTTAAATGACGGTTAAAAATCACTGGCGCAATATAAAAAAATGACGAAATCGAAGGTTTTCGGGATCAGAGTCTCAGAGTTTGACGGTGCGTGCAAGCTAAACGACTGACTTGACGATAAATGATGTTGTTCTAATCATTATTGTAGATAATTTTATGCATTACAAAAAAGGTATGTATATAGTAAGTTACTCTATCTTACTTAGTTTTTGAGTTAATTAAGGAGAGATAAAAAAAATCGCGTTTTTTGTTGATAATATTGTTAAAAAACTTTTTATTCCCCGTTAATTTTGCGAAGCAAAATAAATCCCACTTATAGCACCTCAAATCAAAGCGATTCATGGTGGTTGCAAAGGAAGGTGCACCGGGAAGATTAATTGGAAGGTTCGATGTCTAATATGACTAGCCTATATGACGTAATGCGACGTCAAGATTAAAAAAGAATATTGGAAAAGTTGAATAATTAAGATGATTAAGACAATTACTATGATAAGTGATTAAGATTGACATCCTAGATTATAAATTGGTCTTACTCTTTTGTTATCTAATAGAAACTGTGATTTTATCTTTTTTTTTCAATAATTGAATTATTATTATTTTGAAGTAAAGAACAATAATTTATTATATAATATTCCATGAATACAACAAAACAAAAATCAACGATTATTTAATAGTTTTCTTCATTTTCTTTTTCTTCTATTTTTCGATTTCTTGAAGAAGAACTTGCTAGTTCAAATATTTTTCTTAGCATAACTATCTCGTGGTGAGACTGCTTTCTTTCTGTACTTTATATCATTTAGGGCTTTCGAGGAGTTTCGAGAACACCGAATATATATAACTTTGGAATGATTGAGTATATTATCTTCTATTGTTAAGACACAATGTTAGGGTTGGTTTATAATAGCCGTAACCGTTGATTTAAGCCGTAATCTTTAAGAAATTGACCAATCACAGTCGATTATTCTTCTCACATTCGACTGTGATTAGTCAATTTTTTAAAGATTACGGCTTAAATCAACGGTTACGGCTATTATAAATCAACCCTTACGCCGACATTTCTATACATTTGTAGATTTGCTGAAATTATGGATATATTGTAGAAACATATATCTATAGAAAGTTGCTTGCGTAAATTGATATACATATATAGGTATTATATGTATAATAGAATGTTTATTTTGTTTTGTGATTTTATTTATATTACTCGAATAATCAAACGTTTCACCGAGCGTTTGATGATTATTCGAATGTCATACTAAATATTTTATTGTATTGCTCTTCTAGGAAATATGTCGTGTATAAATTCATATTATATACAATTTAGAGGAATTCCATAAACGTAATGAACAGAGAAAAATCTGGCGAGTTTTTCTCATTTCCGGACGACATGGTTGATCCAATATTTACATTTCAAAAACATCTCTCGACCCGATTCTCTACTTTCGCGTATTCGAATAAATCTTGAGCGCACGGCCCCGCGTCGTCTCTTGCCAGACACGGAGCAAAAGCGGAGCGTGTTAAAGCAGTCGTGCCGGCTCCCGGAAACGGGGTGGCATTGTCTAGGACCCCTCTCCGTCGGCTTCCGGCCGGCAATGTTTCGCCTGTCTTGCGAATCGCGAATTTCGAGGGTAACGGCGGTGGCAACAGCAGCAGGTGGCCATGCACCTGGATCTCTCGTAGGCAAACTGCGAACACGATTGTTCAGTATTTCACGCCGGTGGATGGTCTCTGCGTCCGCCGTGTTCTTGCTCTCTCGCTCTCTCTCTCTGGTGTATACCGAAACAGCGTATGAATAGGAAACTGAATGAGCCACGAGGCCACGAGTCGCACACAACGCGAATTTGATATGCAAAAGTGCTGTTTTACGCATGGGTGCCCGGCACGTTTCTACATTCGTATGGCCTTCCACTCATAAAGATAGTAACTAGAACGCGTCACGGAGCAGGAATAATCCGTATTTAAATCACAATTATTTTGGAGCTGAAACATGTATTTAGCTGCTTTATTTAATTTGATATCCAATGTTTCCGAAAATACTATTTATTTCTATAATATCGCGTATTTTAATTGTCGCGTTTTAATGTCAAATTTCAATTTCATCTTCTTGTTAACAATAAGATTTTCTCTCTCTCTCTCTCTCTCTCTCTCTCTCTCTCTCTCTCTCTCTCCTTCTCTCTTTGGCATTTTAACGCGCGGAAACGATATTAAATTCACGTTATTATATTATTTGTTATATTTCGCTGACTTATATATTTCTTCGAATCTCAGAGATAGAATTTCGTTGGTATATAATGTAATTCCGAGAACAGCTAGAGGTACTTTAACTTTCGAAAATTCGGTCGGCTATTTGCGATGCGTGCATTTGCCCGGGCGAGGCAGTGGTGGACAACCAGCTGGTGACCAGGTGATGAACTCCATCATCATAGCTTTGGATTATTACCGTGGT
Organism: Temnothorax americanus; assembly: GCF_048541705.1. Taxonomy (NCBI): domain Eukaryota; kingdom Metazoa; phylum Arthropoda; class Insecta; order Hymenoptera; family Formicidae; genus Temnothorax; species Temnothorax americanus. The sequence goes on along the minus strand of NW_027509548.1, from coordinate 286,582 downwards.
ATATCCGTTACGTTAACAGATCGGCTTCGCGGAAATCATTAATGCGTCACTGTCATAAACTGCTTACCTCATTGACGTAAATTGCAAATTTTTAAGTCTTCGATCGCATGACGTTTATTAAGACGTGATTATAACAACAGCATATCTACTTTGTTATTTTAAACTTTATATATATTAGTAGAAGAGATTATTGAGTTTATACCATAATTAGCTGATTTTTCAATTAATTACGGAAAACAAACAGATGAAAAAGCAAAAAATTATTCGATTTTTCAGTTTTTATAATAGCAAAAGTTAAAAAAGGTACTTTAATTACCGTTGGACTTTAAATATTTAAAAAACCAACAATTTTTTAATTTTGAAGTATTAGTTTGGCTTTTTAAATACAATTTCAGATATGTATTTAGATGTTTATATTGTTGCTAATCATGTAGAATAGCTTTAAATGAAATTTGATGTAGCTCATCTTGCTTGGAAGAATTGAAATTGTCGGATTTTTAACAAGAACTTAAGGAGTAGCCCAAAGGACTACCTATATTATTTTGGCGCATAAAAAATAAGTAATTGCTTTGGATAACAAGGGCACGACGGATTCACGCAAGAGTATCTTTCACGCGACATTGCCGTTTGATTTCCGCTCATAGTATCTGTTCATCGAAGCGAATCACATCCGACACGGCAGATTCACTCGCAGATTGGCCTTATTCGTCATCCGAAAATGACGCTCTGGTCCATTTGACAAGTCAGACGGCTTATGCGTCCTTATTTGCGTCGCCAAATCGCCAACGTTCGTCCTTGGAGGAAGGAGCGACATTTAGGAGCTTATATTACAACTTTTCTAAATCTTTCCGGAATCATTTCTACGTTATTCATTCTTACATTGAATTTCTTTTTTCAATTTTTTGTCAGTTCGTAGCTTTTATAAGCTCCGCGTACATACCAAACTGTCGAAATATCTTTGCCCAATATTTCATATAAAAATTAGAGCACGCGAATGAGTAATATATCTTCCCCTATCGTGCTACTCATTTTTCTTTGCGAAATAGACAGCGATAATCTCCATATATTTTGAAAAACGAGCATCCTCGTGACTCGCCGATTTTTCACATTTTCGCCGTTTTACGCTTTTGTCCTATAGAAAATGCAATGCGTTCATGATCGATTAGCTAACCGGACGCTATTATAGGATACGTTGGATTGTAACGATTGTTACGATGTTTTGCCCAGGACCGAACCAGTGTCTAACACGAACAAACAGCAAAAGAAGTGATTCTTAATCATCACCGAGGTGATTTAGCTTTTATAGACACTGGTATGATATTCAAATCCTACTTTTTGCTGGAAACGGTACTGGCAGATTTTGTTTCCATGACAGCGGAAATGCCGTGATTGCGATACAAAAGCCGCACTTTTGCGGCGTCGAATTACACTTTTATAATAGCTTTTTTTCTTTTTTTGCTTCCTCATAGAGGAAGCTTTGTTTTCGTAAAAAAAAATTTTTTTTAAGTTGCTTTTGCCAATGTGTTCAGAATGTTCTAAAACGTCGAAAAATCGCTATTTTAAAAAATGTCGTTATGTGTGTATGTATGTGTGTATGTGTGTATGTCTGTGCCAAATTTACCGAAATTTCTATAACTGCTCCAGAACTGATCAACCAAATCTTAACGACGTGTATATGAAATAGGGGTAGAAAAGACTGAAGAATATAATAGAATTAATAAAAATTGCTAATAATCAAAGGGTTCTTTTTTAATAAAATTTTGAATTTTTGCAGAAATGTTTGTTTATGCTTTAATTTCCGCAAATTTGGAGATATCGATCTATTTCTAATTTTATTATATTTTTCAGTCTTTTCTACCCCTATTTCATATATAATTCTTTAAGATTTGGTTGATTAGACTCAGCTTTATACGTGATCAAAGATCCCTAATTTTTAGAAAAATGTTTGTAATAGCTTTAACTTCTGTAAATTTTAAGATATCGGTTTATTTTTAATTTTGTTATATTCTTCAGTCTTCTTTATTTCTATTTTATATATAGTTCTTTAATGCCGGTATTCACACATAGTCGGGTTTTATATTCAATATTCAAGTTAAAAACGAGATGCAAGTACTAATTGCTCTAACTTCCGCAAATATTGAGATACCGTGTTTTTTTTTTTTTTTTTTTTTTTTTTTTTTTTTAATAGAGTATTATTTAAGGAAGGTCGGTATTGAATTTGGCGATGATCGGTAAAGGGGTTTTTTGCAAGTAGAAACCTTTGCTCACAAAGCTTCCTCTATGAGGAAGCCAAAACAAATAGAGGAAGCTTTGTGAGCAAAGGTTTTTACTTGCACACTTAAAAACTATGAGAAAGCAATGTGCAGGTTTCTACTTGCACACTTTTACTTGTTTTATTTGTGCCACGCGCGGATGGCCGGATGCGTTACGATTCTTGTATTCCGGAATTTTTTGCGTATTTTATCGCGTCAAAAGTCAAATACCGCGATGTCAAGTGTCGTGATTAAATTTTAAACAATAGAAATATCTGTTTGCTAACCGATGTGTAATTTCATTTTTTATCATTTGTTTTATCTAGTGATACGCAATTGATGCCTGTTTCGAGCAATGATGAGCAAACTTTAAATAGCTATTTTTTAAAAATAATTTAAGCTTTTTTGCGTTATAAAAAAATACCATTTTATTTAATTTATGTAAATAGTTTGCATCTATGTTTTTTTTTATGTCACATAAAAATTGTGTATTGTGAAAGGTATTGCAACGTAACTATTGTTAGGAATTTCTCACACAAATATGCAGCTAATGATATTCCACTTTTTTTTATTTTATGTATAATTGAAGCATGATAATTAATTTGTGACAAATGCAACGTAAATAATGTACAAACCATAGCAACTCGAAAATTGGAATAATCTCTGCAAAAAATAGCTTTAAATAAAAATTATATATCCATATGAGATAATTATACTTTAGAAACTCTTATAACTTTTGACTGTCTGAAAATATTTCTATAACTTAATTTTTTATAATTGCTTCTCTATCACGAATTTAGAAAGATTGAGGTTGCCGGTCGAATGCGTATAATATTGTCGAAACAGAGAGATTCATTATTTCCGCGCTATCATTATTCGCGATTTGTCGTCAGATTCCATCCGCTTCGGTCAGAGGTAATCTCGATCGAAGGCGCATAACGAACATTGGTGAAATCGCTTTTTTTTCTCTTAGACCGACCGTGACTCTTTTACGCGACGCGACGGGTTGCGAGTACTCGAGATGTTGAGATCTCGATAACGAGTGAACGGATCAAGTTCTAAGTAGGCTTGATCGATAGCTTGGGGTCCAATTAGGGGGCTTATAATATTCCGCTCCGTGCCCTACGAGCGGAGATATTGCGACGCAAAGTCCAAATGTGAAAATTTTTTATTAAGATACTTCTTCTTCTTCTTCTACTTCTAACGCCGACGTTTTATATGATGACGTCATAATCAGAAACGTTACTTTCACTTTTTCGACACTGGCGGCTAGCGGCGTTAGTATCGCAGTGCAGTACAGTGCAGACAGTGCGTTCGTTTAGAGCGCTGTCAGTCATTTTATCTGATCAGTTAACCTATCTCGATCGATCGAGAGACACTGTAGTACGCGCGGAGCGAGACCGACCGTGTGACTCTTTATTACGCGACGCGACGATTAATTCAAGGTAATTGTTTTATGTAATTATCCTATATATTGAGTCAACGGAAAAGAAGATTTTCTACGCTTGGCAGAAAGTGCCGCTAGGGAATTTTTAAGTCGATTCTTATGAATCAAGCTTGAATTCAATGTCTAGGTATCCTAGGTTGCCGATGACGAGGTCCACATAGTGCGCTCCGTAGTTTTCGGTGTCTACGTGTATTAATACCTTGAATTCGATGTCCACGTATCCCAGGTTGCCGATGACGGGATTCAGATAGTGCGCTTCATAGTTTTCGGTGTCCAGGTGTAATTGTACGGTGAATTTGATGTCTAAGGTGTCCCAGGTTGCCGATGACGAGGTCCACATAGTGCGCTCCGTAGTTTTCGGTGTCTACGTGTATTAATACCTTGAATTTGATGTCCACGTGTCCCAGGTTGCCGATGACGGGATCCAGATAGTGCGCTTCATAGTTTTCGGTGTTCAGGTGTAATCGTACGGTGAATTCGATGTCTAGGTGAAATTTCAAATAAATAAGGACAACAATAAATAAAAATAATTCAGAAAAGAATGCGATGAGAGTAATATTAAATGATTATCAGCGTGGATGTGCGAGTGAGTGATATGGGTGTGCGTGACAACGCGGACGGCGGATAATGCGGCTTATAATTAAGTAGAGGATAAGTTTATTTATTTATTTAAAATTTCGAGGTCTAGCAGCGCCAAGTTTTTTTACAAGAAAAATTTATGTATTTTAATAAAATATTTTTATTTTGTATTGTTACCTCTGTAATTCTTTGTGACCACTAAAAAATACACATGTAAATTTTGTATTTGAATATTTTGTATTCCCTTGTAAAATTTAAACACAATTTAAAGATTTTTCAAAGTAATGCAACAATTATTTTTTGAGGCAATATATATGTTCTCTCTGTAATTGGCGCTTAATTTAAAGAGATATCATTTCTTTTTGTAATTGTAATAGATCACTTGAAGCGCGACTCTTCTTTTTAATAAGGTAACATAATTTTGTGATGTGTCTTGATAGATTACTTGAGTTATAATTTTTCGGAAATAAAGATATTACTGCTTAGATTTTTTCGAGATTTTTCGAGATATAAAGATTACGTTTACCACTTGTTACTTAAATTTTTTTCGAGGTATAATACTACCACTTTCTTTTTTTTTCGACGTAACAACATATAGTTAAATTACTATGCGTGAACTTGGCGCTTTTTTTACCTTTTTTTAAAAAAAGGTATTCTCAACGCGATATAGCCGTACGGCCGCGTGCAACTCTATATAGAATTGGGGATTAAATCAATGTACCGTGGGGGCCGATATGAAGTCAACCGAACGTATGTAATGCGCTTCTAAACGCCGGCAGAGAAGCGCAGATCCGATAGATTCGAAAATTCGCGTTTGGCCGATTGCTCGAGGCGTGATGTACGCTTTCTATCTCGGAACGACGCAACAATGTCGATCGCGATTGTTTAACGCGATAAATCGCGCCGGCCGCCGCGGTTTTGGGAACGGCCGCAAGCGCACGACCGGGCCGGACCGGACGTTAAATATTTATCGCAGCGAGAGAGAGCGCGAGAAAGAGAGGGATGTAATCCGCGATGCGAGACGCCGATAAAAAATGATAGGCCGATTCGCAGGGGAGGCATCGCCGGTAATCACCGTAGAAAATCACATGAATTTGTAAGCGAACGGCGTGAGTCGCGCCGCAACTCGAGATTGAACCGCAACCGGCGGTTTCTACGCACCACTGTGATTTACATGCATATTAGGCGACATTGTGCCGCGTGCACGTCGCGAATTTATAAGTGTAAACGTGCGTGCGCACGTGTGCGTGCGTGCATGCGTGCGTGCACGCGCGAGAGCCCCGAGCGCTCGCGCGCTATGCACGACGGTGAAATTACTTTGCGCCGTGTGGGACGTGTTGGTCAATTCGATGAATATACGTTATAAAATTTTATTATGCTGTGTAACGCCGCGTGTAATGCGTTCCATTATCGATTAATGGCCCCGATAATAGCCGGAGGGTAATACACTTTGTTTACTTTTGCACGTCGCATTTATTCGAAATCCGATTTGCTAATAGCAATAAATTCTTAATTCCCGTGCACCAAATATTTCGCGCATTTGCGTACATATCAATTATATTTTTACATACTTATGTTATGTTTATTTTTTGTACGTTTATTATCATGTTTTTATCACAATAAAATGAAATTTTCTATAAATTTTCTATATCAGGAAAGAGAATTTTATTTCATCCATAGACTGAGGTAAAATGAAATATTTTTTCCCGGATATGTTAAAATTTTTATCTACGAAGTAAAAGAGAATTACACGTCAGAAAAGTTAGGGTAACTCGAGGGAATATGCCATACTTAAGAAAAATATGATTTTTTTCCTGTTTCTCTTTCTTTTTGAGGTATCTTTGCATACTGGTCTTCTTTTTCCTTATTCTTTTATCTGTTATTTATATATGGTTTTAGTAAAATATTTTGATTGGTTACTATTAAAAAGAAAGAAATACAAAAGTTGAAAAGTGGCATATTACCCACCCATGTGTAGTATGGGATAATATGCCACATATACACACACAAACATGTACCTATATAAGTAATTTAACTTTAGAAGTTATTTTATTCAAAAAACAGTACATTATCTGCGAGTAATTTTGTTGACTTTCTAATATTTTATTTTTGGATCTTATTAAGATAATTGCATCTATTAGTGAAATAAATTTTACGATGACTTTAAAAATCTCGGATTTAATATATTGTTTTCAAAAGATAATTATTATGGAAGTTCGAGATATAGAACTCTAATATCGCAATCGGTACAACGTTCCGTATGACTGTATGCAGTTATTGCACGAAAGGGACAAATTTACTCTCACGAGAAGGTTAAGGAGGGCGAGCAATAATTACCGTGTCACGTCGAGCCCGATTTGAATCAGGGCTTTCGCAGAGCGGGAGGCTTAGTGGTTTGCCTTTGGGGTACATCATGTCTATATTTTATCGTGCACGCGAGAGAGAGCCGTGCAATGCCTTTGATGTTCAGCAAGACTCTTAGCGCGATGGATGACGGAAAGAAGAGTCGAGGGTGAGTGGCAAGAGTAAGCGCGAGAGAGAGGGAGAGAGAAAGATCGAGGGAGCGAGCGTAAGAGGAGGCATTATAGAAACGAGTGCTGCGAGTGGCACGCCGCGCCGTGCCTTCTAATGTCTCTTTTTTTCTATCACTTAGAACTCGGGAAAATTTTCTTCGCCTTTGAGCGGACCCCGCTTTCGCGCTCGTACTACGTTGCTCTTCTCTCTTCCGCATCTTCATCCTTTCTCCGTCTCGGTTTTCTTTCCGCCTGGATCACCGTCAAACTTTATTCCCTTTGATCTATCTAATTCGCGAAATTGTTATTCTGTCACGGACCAGCTTCCAGTCACTTGTCGCTGCCAAAACCAAGCACGTCGAAATTTTTCACGATGGCCTAGATCGCGTCGCGTTTGCCATTTCATAAATAAACGGCATCTTTTAAGATTGCAAACATATCATTTAAAATCTCAATTTCTTGAATAAATGGCGATTAACGAACTAAATTAATTGAAGAAAATAAATTTGTGCATCTATTCGTAAGTTCTGTTACTTTCGTAGAAAGAGAGAAAATTATTTGCATTGTTGAATTATATTATTGTGATGTAATCCAACTTGATTACTCATTATTGTGATAATCAAATTAGTGTTAATAATTTCAATTTTAATATAACACTATAAATATTATATACATATATCTTTCATTATGTTCTTGATTTGTTATATTTTTATCAAACTTTAGACTTTCAGAAATTTAGAGAAAAAAATCACAATCGGTTTTCCTTGATAAACAACTGATTATTTGGGTCGCCGGTAATCAGTGTGTTTTGCAAACTGTGATTGTTACCACGGATTGTTGAGAAAAGGATTGTAATCAGTGGATAGCGGATTAAATGGTGGAACGGAGAAGAAGAAAGCTGAACGAGCGAAGCAGCGCCTATTAATTCGTTTAATTGTGCTGACGAATCAAACGGCTAAAAACTCGAACCTCCGAGCACCCTCTTTTCCTTCGAGCTCCTTCTATCTGCTTCTTTCTCTACCTGACCGCCAGTTTCTCCTTCCTTGTTCTCTTCTGCAAATTATCGTAATTCCTCTGGCTCGGTTAACGGGAGAAGTTGGCGCGAGCATGTAGGAGCAGGAAAAGGCCAATGGTGCGGAGCTCGTGAAATAAGAGAGAGAGAGAGAGAGAGAGAGAGGGTGAGAGAAAGTGAGATAGAGGAAAGGGCGAGAGAAGGGATTGGGAAAATCGAGGGTTAGCAGCCCTTTGCTCAAGTGGTAAGACCAGCTCCGGACGCTGCACTAGAGTGTAGAGCACTTCAACACTCCGAAGTCGAAGAGGCGTTCATTAAACGATAACTCACACTCGGAGAATTGTCTTGTTAAATTGTCGATCTAACGACAATCAGAGCACAACATTCATGGATTGCGCGAAGGAAGTGCCATCGTGACCTGCAGCAAGTAAATTTAGTGCGCAAATAGTCTAGTGGGAACAATAATGGCTAGTGCTTTCAGCTCACCAAAAAAAAGATATATGTATATGCAGATATATATTCTATTATCAATGAGACGATATGATAACGCCATTATATTATATTCAACAAATACGTCTAATAATAATTATCAAATGCTGATCTACACTTTGTATCATTGCTATTACTGCTTATGTTATAGCGGAATTTTAAGCAGAGATAAGAAATTTATTAAAAAAATTTGATAAAACGTTTAAATTAATAGTTTAATTTTACTAGGATTTTATGTATTTGTTAGTTCAATAGATAGATATACCTTTTTTTTTTAATGTCATTTAACACGAATTTGCTTTCGCAATTTGTCAGGTAAACTCGAAATAGATCCGAATTTTATGAAGCACACGTACAGTATCGATATTTTCAAACCCTTTAAATGGCGGTATTACGGGTATCAGTCATTATTTGCCGCAGCGCGAACTTACTCAACGTGTACAAACGGAAAATAAAAAAAACCGTTTCGGAAAATGTTTGAACTAAGGTAAACGGCCCAGTTATAGGCACCTTTATAGCAGCGGCCCTGATTTTCTATTATTTACGAACGCGATATATTGTTAAACCCCAAACAAACTATTTTAACACGTGCATTAAAGCTTTCTGAGTAAGATTCACCTATATTTTTAGTTAAATCATTCAGTTCTAATAAATAAATAATTATTTTTATAATGCTCGTTACTGCCGGCGTTTTTGGCACTATCGAAGTGCTCTGCCGCACTTTATGGCACCAACGGGCCCAATTTTCGGCACTTCGAGACGTCACAGTTACTTAAATTGTCCTGCGTATAATTTTAGCTGTAATAATCAATGTTTAATTACTAATTAGCTCTCTTGTAGGTATTATATTTTGTCAACCTCTATGCAAAAACTACATATAATATAAGATATATGAGATAAATTAGCTACCTTCGAAGAGTCCAAAGTCTCCATCACTTTTTTCTCTATCTGTGCTTACTCTGTTACAACAGATTTTTTATATATTACATTAAAATACAAAAAATAAGACAGGTGAAAATAAAACACAGAAAACAAACTTTATCTGTAGCGTAAAGTGTCAAAATGTGTTGAATAATTAATAAATTTCAAACAAATTTCATAAAAATTCATTAGAATTATTTTTTTCATAAAAAATGTTTTTTATCATAAATTTTCGAGTTACAAGTATCAATAAATCTACCTCAATTTCTAGAATAATAAAGCAAAATTGATGATGCAACATATTACAAACTCTGTGCCAAAAAGTGAAACATAACCTTCATTACGTGACGCACTTCTTGGCATCGGGAATTTAAGGGAAAAACTAACATACAGATAAACTATTACTTATCTAATCGATAATGTGATTCGTGCTGAACATGTTCATATAACCATTATGACGTTTTAATACTTACATAATACTAAAAATCAGCAGTTTGACGTTCGCTACCACTAAGGTGTGTCACCTAGGAATGCCCTTCGGGAGCCACTGAAACGCGCGAGTCGCCCCATTCACTGTCGGTAATTTAAGTACGAAACATTAAAAAAAAAAGTGTTTATGCAATAATCAACAGTAAAAAACGCTCTTTAATTTGCTTGTAATTTTTTTAATATTTGACGAAAACTTTATTTATTACAAATATAAATGTACCGTCGGTGCCGGAAACTAGGACAGTGCCTGTAACTGGGCCGTTTATCTTATGTCCCCTTAATATGTAACAATGGTAAATCGTAAATATCAGCGCGCACCACACCATGGTGAAATCCGATTACGCGCATTAAAAAATCATCGATCGAATTGTGTTTCTCGCGCAAAGCGAATTCAGTTTCGGAATGCGTGTTTGATTTCTGTGCTTCCGTGCTTCCGTTTGAGCTGCAATTATACGCATACGCGGAATATTACGCGACGCACATGCACGGGCACTTCCTATCGACCGCTCTGGATGACGTTTTCAATGCAATTGCAGCCGCAACAGCTGTCCATCAAGATTCGCTTGCGCTCTTAATTAGTATTTATAATCGTGCATCGATATTGACGTGTCGAAACGGCGATCATCTGTCACATAATGTGGCGTGCTGAATTACACGGTCACACAATTTCATTATTTTCAATTGGATTAGCCAATGTCAAAATAATATCATTATTTTTATATTGGAACAATCAATGACGCTTTATAATTTATAGGTTAGAAATATTTCCCGCACTATCTATATATTTAAGTTATAAAATAGTTTGTTATAAATCTGACATTATTCATATCTTTTAACAATTAATAATTAAAACTTTCTTAATTTAAAGTCTAAATAAAACATTACTAAAATAAAAATAAGAAATATCTTTAAAATATTTACGGCATAATATAATGAGCAACAATTTGAGACAAATGACGACGATGAGTTCTAAAAATAACTTAATAAAGAATGCAATAATGTGTCATTGGGTGTGCAATCATTAACTCAATCAAAATCCACTCATCTATACGACTGCACGCGATCGAAATTTAAGAATAATAATTCGCAGATATATTTAGAATGCAGACATCGCATCTGATATCTCCGCGAAGCAGATTAGATATACATATAGGTAGTTATATGTTTCGTCCTCCGTAATACGCACTTCATATGCCGATCGAGCATCAGTCCTATTACTATGTACCGCATACTGTGCCATCCAACGCAATGACATACGTGCAACGTGTATAAGTTCCTCTAAGAATTGCGTCAGAACTCTCGGCTGCGGCGCGCGCTCTTAGGAGATCTGAAACTAATATAGACGGCATCACAGGATTCTACAGACACCACCTAATAGAGTTCGTGATCTACATAAAGGATGGCTCGGGTATCGAGGATTAACTTTTACTCATTAATATGTACCGTGTGAAAGCGTCGCCCGGAATGACACGCGAATGGTGCGCGCTACGTCAACGTTGATCCCGGGTAAAATTTGTCCGCGGGAGAAGACGCCCGCTCGTGCGCTGTCCGCTAATTTAGCCGAGAGGCGTTCCGGCGTTTGCGAGCGAGTGCCGTTAATAATGTCACGTCGTTAACTGTCGCGCTGCGTCTCGGAAATAGAACTTTGCGACTGCGAAATACCACCGTGTATTGCGGGGGCGCGCGGACAACGTTAAATTAAACGACTGTGAAAGCATTACGTCATCAGCTGGAGACGTTAATTTGTTTAACGCTATTTTTTTCGAGTAAACCTCATCTAATTACGGACGTTTCTCTCGCGTCTACTTCATTTAACTTACAGATGTTGAATTAAGAAGAATGGCGATTTTCTATATCAGAATTGAGGCATTTGCAATTGCGAAGGCACTTAACATTGAAAGTTAAAAAGTTAAAAATACTTTACTAAAGGTAATATTTTTCCCGTTGGATTAAATATTGCAAGGACTTTTCAAGATGGCCGAACGACCGAATGCAAAAATAATAACGCACTGCATATAACAAGGTGAAAGAAGCGTTTATTTCAATCGTGCACAATGCTCACTCTCATCGAGATCCTTTTTAAGAAGTTTAAAAAAATTTATCCTTTATCTTATTTGTAATATTTATTTTATAATATTTTCACTTTTATGCCTCAAAAACAGTTTTATTAAACTATTGTCGAATTTATCTAGGAAATAACCAAATTCGAGAATAATCGGAGTTGACCACGAGAGAGTTTATTTGTATTTATGATACAATTAATTTTGGGAGGACTCACAAAAGAATTACCACACTATATAAACTAAATTGAGAAATAATATTCTGTTATTTATTTGAAATTTTAACATTTAATGCTCAGTGCAAAAAATAACAAGCTATAATACTTTGTCTATTATAATTGTTTGTAATTGAAGTTTATTGATGTAATAGAGTGAGATAGTTGTTGTTCTTTATAATTTCCGAAATTTTACATAGTCTAAAAAAACTTTTTATTGCGTGATTTCGATAATGCTTCGGGAAGGAGACCAAAGTCTCCCGTTTGTCTTCCGTTCAGCACAAACGTTGAAATCACAATGAAGAGAGATATAGGTAATGAAAATGCTCGAAACAAAAAGAAAATTGTTCCGTAACGCCGTAAAGATTTACAGGAAGAAAAGAGAAGGACGGTGAGGAAGCGGAGTAAAAAACAAAGGGATGAGAACGGACTTCCTTTTATACACCAGGGGTATAGCCATTGACTCAGCTGTGCTTTCACGTCCGTCGCCGTAATGAAACGAGACCCCTAATGTCATTTGGTCCGGCTTTCTCTCGACATCCGGGCGGTTCTCCAAGACGGTCGCAGCCGCGGGCCGCAGGTGGGGTGAAGGGGGGATAGGGTGAGAAGAGGGCGGATACGCGCGCGCGGAGGAACGTAGAAGTAGAGAAAAAGAGCCGCCACTTTTCGAATTAACCGGCCGGCTCACCTTAGCTTAAAACACATCGTCCGTGAGAGCGCGGGACGTGGGACGTCGAGGTGGTCGACGGCTGCGGGCCGTCCGGATCCTCGGCGGGTTAAGAGCGTCGAACGAGCGAGGGAAACAACTCGAGTGAGTATAGGCGAGGTTTGCCGGCGGTAGTCGCGACCGCAAAGCCTCGGGTCGGAGCGTCACAAACCTAACCTAGGTGGAGAGGACACGTATGGAGGTCTACTTCGACCTCGTCAAGTCTCTACCTTTCGTCGACTTACTGACCGCGTGTCATCGACTTTTTCGCTCGATTCATTATCTCTCTCGTCTCCCTCTCCCTCTCCCTCTCCCTCTCCCTCCCTCTCTCTCTCTCTCTCTCTCTCTCTCTCTCTCTCTCTCTCTCTCTTTCTCTTTAATATAGGTATAGTCGAGCGATGATAAAATTAATTTTTTCGAATAAGGAAATAAAGGGACAAGTAAATGAGTAACTTATAATAACGAACTATGCATGGCTAAAGGTGGAATTTAATATGAATAAAAAGAGAAATAAATATAAAGAATTTAACATCGATAATTTTGTAATATTAGAAGACAGGGTAGAACATTTATGTGATAGGATAGAAATAGTAGGAAATGTGAGTACCTATGCGAAAGAAACAAGTGAAAATAACGGACTATGCATGGCTTAAAGTAGGTTTTAATATGAATAAAAAGAGAGATAAATATAAAAAAGTTAATTGTACCTCATGTAGAGGATTTAATTTAAGGAAAAACGTAGGTTAAGAGAATTTATTGTACCTCATGTAGAGGACTTAATTTTAGGAAAAACCGAGTTATGTAAATAGCCGAGAAGGCTAATAAAGCTCAATCAATCAATCAATCAATCAATCTCTCTCTCTCTCTCTCTCTCTCTCTCTCTCTCTCTCTCTCTCTCTCTCTCTCTCTCTCTCTCTCTCTCTCTCTCTCTCTCTCCCTCTCTCCCTCTCTTTTTCTTTTTCTCTTTCTCTCTCTCGCGAGAGGTGATATAGGTATGCAGCCGTTGTCTATCTTCCGCAGTGCGAAATTCCGCTAAAACTCGTTTCCCTAGGCGCAAGCTTTTTTGCGGTGCCCGCAATCGGCTTTCACCGACGGTTCCCTCTCTTACTGATACTGATGCGCCAGTCCCCGTTCGGCTATCCCGGATTTTTACGGGAATTAAAGCAGGGACGGATATTTTCCGGATAATACAAATCACGCTGCGAGATCGCGCACGGAAACTAAACGAAGCTCGTATATATTAAATCATTTTTCTAACAAAATAATATAAGTTTTTAATAAAAACTTATTAATTAGATATTTCGTGATCGCATTAGATGACTTTAATGTTTACTTATAAGTTATTACTGCTATGAATAAAATCTTTGATCTGGTTACTCAACGTTATTCTTGCCGATGCGTTTTTATCTTATGATTGCCAGCATTGCGATTGCGTTTTTATGCAATACGATAAGTCATATTATACATATGTATGCGCATTTGTTCATGTGATATCCATAAAGATGTGGAAGACGCGTAATAGTAAAATATCCACGAAAAAGGCTTTCGCGTTTATTCTCGAACAGCAGTCATCTTCACAGTTTATATATGTATACATATATATATATATATATATATATATATATATATATATAGATACTGTAAATTCGATCGGGGAACAATGCCATGTTTTTCTACTCCCCTAAGTAATCCAGATAACAAAGTTCCTCTCAATCTGGCCTATCATCGCACCAATATCCGCCGGTTACGTCTCGCAGTCTTGTCCCGATAACTTCGGTGCCCCTTCGTAGTTGATCCGATTATGATACTGGCCGCTGTGAAAGGGTTATATTGCGGAATAAGCGAGCGCGGTTAGACTTTCTTGTACAGAGCTAGTTTACGCTGTATGCGGCGTTGTATGCAATCGCTCTCCGAAGTTAATTAACGAAGAAACTTTTCTCGTCAATTCTTTTTTATTTTTTTGCCCCGTAGCATTGTTATACCCTCAACAATTTTTCATTGAACAATTACACTCGTTCTTAAACGAATCATACACTGCTTTCTAATTTTACATGTATGTAGATTTCTGACAAACTTATACCCTAACTGACAGATAGTAATTCTATTTCATAATGCTATTAAATTGAAGTTTAATGCAAAAGATAAATAATGTAAAGTCTCTCTTTGTTTAAAAAAAACACGGTATCAGGAAAATCAAGGTTGTGTAGCGTATCGGATGTGCGAGCGGAGATGTTCTTCTTCTAAGAAAAAATTATCTTTTTCAAAAAAAAATTTGTTGATTTAATAAGACCGGAAGATTGTATGTTGCCAAGCAGATGATTTGATTGGCTTAACAAAATATTTGTACAAAATATTTTGTTCTTTTGTTCTTTTTGACTATTTTGTTTGTTGACTATATTGATTTATTCTTTTTAACTAAATATTTTATACTAACAATTATACATAATATAACATTAACTAAATATTTCTTTGAATAAATTTACTATTTTTAAAAACGTTAATGTTCTTGGTTCAACAAAATTATTTTATTGAGTTAACAAAATTGATCATTAACTTGAAAAAAATGATTTTGTATGATACTATTTTCATCAGAATTCAATTATTTCATTTTGTTCAAATAATAGACGTGTATTTAATTCAATAATATAAATAATTGAATCAATAAATTAAAAAATCAACAAAATTGTTTTGTTGATTTAATAAAACCGAAAGATTGTATGTTGTCAAGCAAAATTGTTTTGTTGATTCAACAAAATTTTTCCCTCAGTGTAGGTTTAGACCCGCCCGCGTTTCTTCGGGAGTTACCACTGGTAATTTCGAGTCGCCGCGCGATCCGAAATGACATCGCCGTGTCGTGAAACAGCCGCGTTTAAGCTACAACCACCGGGCTAATGTGGCAGATACCTCCCACAGAGCGAAATTAAGGTAAATCGTGTGCGAGCCCTCGCCGCCATACGACACTGTTCCACCGGGAAAATCGATATGCAAATCTACGCGCAAATCCTAGTAATCTCGCTCACCCGTCCTGCAGCCCTTGCAACGGCGGCTCAACGGGTGGATGGCGTACACCCGTCGACACCCTCGTCCCCCTTCGCACTTCTTATATCCACCCAATTTCTTTCTCTCTGCTCCTTCCTCTCTTCCTCTCTCCCTCTCGGTTCTCATATAGTTTCTCTCTATCATTCTATCTGCGACGCTCATTTCAGCAGCGAGAACACGTTCTTTCCCACTCGGTGTGCTTCCGTTGCGCGGTAAGGCTGCGACAGGGAACTGACGGGGGTAGATGGGTGAGAGGTTATAAAACGGGGTTAGCCCGGGTTTGAAGGATCGTGCTCGTCGGCCACCTTTGACGACAGGGCTTTATCGAGGTGAAAAAGGTTGCTCGACATCGACCTCCCGCCGCCATGAAGTGAGCAACCATCCCGCAAGCCCGCCCCAGCACCACCCTCCTGCTTTTTCCTTCCTGCTCCCCTGTCATCGAGGTGTTTTTGCGAATGTCTTCGCGTAGGTTTTTTTCCACGCAGCTAGATGGGGAAAACGATCCGAGTGCTCTCACACGCGACGACGAATTATTATATATATAATATATATATATATATATATATATATATATATATATATATATTGCGCGGTTTACTATCATACTTCTTATATGTAAGCCTCGTAATTTTGAGCTGGATATCGATGCCAATAAAATTTTTTATGTCGCTTGGCTCCCTAATGGATGACGCTAACATCGAACAAGTATGCCGTTTTGCACTATTTTCGATGTAATTACGATGTAACATCAACGAATCTGTTCTATTAATAAGCACTTGATTCATTAACTGCAATTGAGCTATATTTCTTCCTATATTAAATCGAAGCAAAAAAGTATAGCCGGGTTTGTATGGAAAATCTGCCCCCGCGGCTTTTTTGATTTGCACTTGGGGGATCGATTTGACATTAAATAAAAATAATTCAGCTAAACTTTTAGCTCTTTATCTCAAACGATTTTCGAGATTAAAAAAAAAACCACTTTTTTCGATTTTATTTTTTTTTTTAATAGTAAAATTTAAAATTCAAAATTAATGAATGGTTCATTCATTAAAGTTAGCGCTAGCTTAACTGGTACTCGCTAACGCCATCTACTGGGACTTTCAGAACCTATTTTTTACTCTATACTCTCTATAGTAATCGAACAACCTCTATAGAGTAAAAAATAGGTTCTGAAAGTTCCAGTAGATGGCGTTAGCGAGTACCAGTTTGTAGCGATTCCTCCCGAAGGAGGTTATTATTGGTCGAGGTCGAGATGGCCGGGAAGGTCCGCGTATTCAATTATGACTCGTATATGTATGTAAGACAGTTATGTATTTACACTATGTACAACTTAAAATAATTATTACACTGTCGAGTAGAGAACTTGATGTCTGGGTTAGATCACGGATCTCGCGTAACAAAGTATTAAACGAATATCGTAGAAAACTATGTGAATGTCCGTTACTGACGAGACACGAGGTACGAGTGTCCGTTTCGACCGTTAAGGCTTATCTACATAAGACGCAGAACCCAAGTCGCAAGACACACGCACAGTCTACATGTCAATTGTCAATCGATTGATTGCAATCTAACAAAGAGGTTAGATTGACATGTAGACTGTGTGTGTGCTTGCGACTCGCATTCTGCGTCTTATGTAGATAGGCCTTTATAGATTATAGATGCGCACGCTTCTGTCTGCGGTGCTGGCGTGGGAAAATCTTAAGGCGGCTCTCCATCGTTCTGTATCGTGACCAATGAGGTGTGAGAATCGCTATAAGTTAAGCTAGCGCTAACTTTAATGAAGTTCTGAAGACAATAAGAAATCAAAATAAGAGATACCAACATTAAAAAAAATTTTTAACGTCAATTCAAAAATTTTTAATGTCTTTTATTTTTTTAAGTAATGCATTTCTTAATTTTTTAAATATTTTTGTAAGTTGTTTTTTCAGTTGAAAAATTTTTTTCTATATATTTCTCTAGCAGTATAAGAGTTTTAATGTGTTCAAACGCAAGATTTAAAAAAAAAATTAGTTTTTATTTTTTTTCATAATGTTCCACCACTTCAAAAAAAATGAAAAAATTCCTGAGTGTAAAGGAGTATAGAAGACATTTTCTGACAAAGTTTGGCGGTGGACACTTTTAAATAACACGGTAAAAAAAATGAATAGTTTTATTTCTGTTCTTAAAAATCGGCTTTCCACCTGAGATTTATAATGAAAGTATTTTTTCATCTCTTTTACTCCTAAGAATTAGAAAAAAAATCACCATTTATTAATTTTGAATTTTACTATTGAAAAAAAAATAAAATCGAAAAAAGTGGTTTTTTTTAAATCTCGAAAATCGTTTGAGATAAAGAGCTAAAAGTTTAGCTGAATTATTTTTATTTAATGTCAAATCGATCCCCCAAGTGCAAATCGGAAAAGCCGCGGGGGCAGATTTTCCATACAAACCCGGCTATACTCTTTTGTGGAATTGTGATTATATTATAAAGCAAATTAATTAGTGAACTTAACGGATATATCCCATATTATTTTTAGATTAAAATAAAATCTTTTTTCCAATGTATGTCAACACAACATATATCTAGATTTATTTAATTTCAATTCTGCTGGTGAATACTTAATTACTGAAATATATAGGTTCGTTCCATGCTAAAGTTGAGCGCAAAATAAGAAAAGATTTTTGGTTAGAGCCATATCCCTTTTGGACGAATAACGTTTTGTTTTCTGCACTGGTTTATTTATGTGAGACGAGAGAAAAGAAAATGTACGTCTCGGGTAGCTTGTATTTGTAGGAGGTCAGCGCGAAAGGAAGGAAGACAATCAATCTTGATCCCAATTATCGCGTCGCTCAGCGACTGTAATTGAGTCGGTCTCGAGCCTCCGACCGCCTTCATCCACGGCGTTTCTTTTGTAATGCCGGAAGACTGAAACAATGAAGGCAAAGAAGTTTCCCCGTTGCGCTCGTACGAGTCGACTGGAAGCATTTTTTGGCTTTACCACACCTGCTCGTTTCGCGCCGATGAGTTATCAAGAAAACGAACTGCTGAAGATTATTTACTGTCTCTATATCAATTGGACTTTTTTTCCACATCTTCTAACCTTCTCAACCTCATATTCTTCCCATTATATAACAAAAAAATGGTATTTGTAGCTTAATTGGAATTATATGATACAAGTACAGTATGCTACAAGTTGTATAAACATTATAAATTTATATGAGCGAATATTACTGCAATAGCTTAATATCAAGCTTTAGAATAACACAAAAAGTATACTTTTCATAATTTTTATTTAACAATAACAATTTTAATTTAAATATTCTTGCACAAAATATGCGATAATTGAATTAACATATAATGCTGATAATCAGTTTGTTCATATGTTTATTAGCCTTATAAATTAGCTTCAAGAAGACCGTTCAGAAATCGAAATATTTTTCTATACAAATCTTGATTGATTGAAAAAATAATGACGTCGGGAAATATAGTTAAGCTATGTTTGTCTAAGATAGTATAAGATTAGTCTTGAAAGCAGGATTTTGTGGCTACGTGACTCAGAAGTTATTGCGTTGTCTTAGGACGTAATAAGATTAATACCTTCTCCGAATCGGCAACGTGAAAATAAAGCTTTTTTTGTATGCTGCCTTATGTTTGACTATTCATTCAAGCGGATAAGCATGAAATCGAATATTGGGAATTATCTCAGGTTTATACTCTGTGTATAGGTATCAGGTTCATACTCGTTTATATTTTTAGAACCAGAGGAATGCCTTCTCCAATATTCTCTACGCGTTGTGAACTTTTAAGCAGCGCACGAGCACTAACGTCGTAAATTGTATTTGTTTGTCTGAAATATCAAATTTTTACTCTCGTTTCTATACTTTTATAGCAGTTTTACCTAAGGCACCAGTGCTTATCATGGATTATCCGACACACATTATCAGATAATACATTTTTGGTGCTCACTATTGAAATGCTTATTATAAAAAAGAAATAATTTTGCTTAATAAGTGTTAATAAATGCAGTTGCAATTTTTATTGTGATTAGGTATATATTTTGTGATCTATTTAAATTTTTATTTAACTGCATATATTAAAATGTAAAATAAGGGTGATATAATTACATTCAGATGTCAATGTGCGTAATTTAATATTATAATTAAATGTGAATATATGTATATGTTTAAAATTTAAAGAACAGTTATTGCTTGGAATTTGATAGTAAATATTATACGTAACATCTTTCTTGTGAATTGATTTTTAATATAGGTAAAATTTATTAGTGAGAAACGCAATTATGTTTGCTAATCCTGATTTTTAAAGAAAATTTTTATTTGGAATAATATAGATCAGCATTAAAATGAAATTTGTGTAAGGCCAAAAGAATTTGGTCATTAAAAGATTCGTGAGATATTACATCATTATGTATAAAATTTACGAGGCTATCCGTTTCCGCGGAGATCCTTTAAATATCATTAAAGTTTCATTAAAATTAGAGGGGAGCGTTTCACACAGCACCCTAGAGAATGCTGTTTCTTATCAGTAGCCCCTTTAAATCAACTTTAATAGTGCCCTTACTAGTTGGCACCATCTAGAATATAGAGCTTAAGCATCCCGAAACTATATTTATGTGCATTATTACGATATTTGATAAATAAAATATTGATTATTATTATTATTATTTATATCAGGACAATTATATACAATTAAATGTATGTATATATGTATATTAAAAAACTATTTTTTTCTGAGCTTTTCTCGAAATGCTAAACTTTTTAAAATATTGTGTATCAATTTGTTCGGTCCGAACATTCCATTTATTTCTTTTTACCTTTTTCGGATTTTTTGAATTATATTTTTAACGTATCTTTAATGCTAAGTTTTTACAAAAAAATAAAGATTTTTATCTAGCTAGCTTAAATGATTATTTTGTGGTTAGTTAATTATATTAAAAATCAAAGCACGCCGATAGACACATCGAAAACAACTGTTCGTGAAAGGAAACAAATATTATCAACGTCAAAGCCGCCGATACAGATGTCGGCACGCGTTGTATACGTCATGTAGCTTGTGCAAGAGCAAACGCTCGAATCTTGTCTCGTGCAATTAGTCGAGCTTAAACCGCCCCATGTCAACGAGAGGTCGGCTCCCGGGGAGCGCGACGACGGCGACGCGGAGAACGGAGAACGGCGCGGCAGCGGTGACGATGGCGAAGACGATGAAGAGGGCGGAGCATTTCCTCTCAATGGGTCGAAACTTTCTCGTGGCGGGTACCTACACATTATTCCTCGAAACTCTCGAATGCTTAATTAGGCGATATTTGAGCGTTCGTCCCGCCGACGCTATACCACCAACACGACTCACCGCTTCCCCCTTGGCCGCCCAAACTGTCGCCAACCCCTCTGTCTCTGACGGAGTTTACGCTCGCAAGGCACTATTACCAAAAGCCACTGGATTTCCGTAAGAAAGCACAGGCGGCTGGCGGTGGCCACCACTCGATCCTATATAAACGTCCTATATAGACGTCTTACCTGAACTAATATTGTTAAGGTTTAATTAGTACCACCGCGACACCAGGCGCGACCTCTCTCTTCGTCCCGTCTACCCTTCCTTCCTTCATTTCCCGCGGGCTTCCGTTTCTCCGCCACGAGTCTCTTTCCGAGACCCGGCTCAGCATTCTCGACGGCATGCTCCTTCCACTTTCTCGCCTCTTCGTGTCACTTCCGTATTCCAGCCTTGCACCCTCAACTTACCTCATAAACCGTGTTACAGTTCGTCTCAACACCCAAATTATGAGAAGGAGAGGCCGGGTGAGGAGGAGAGAAAGAGAGATAAGTAAAGTAAACGAAAATTCGATATGAAGAGTGGACGATAGGTTTTCAAATATTAGTCACATTATGAGCCATTTATACGCGTTTGTGTTTCTCTTTTAGCTAAATTATAGGTGAAAACTTGTATTATGCGTAATTTCACTAAAGATAACGTTGCATCCGTTATATATGTAGATATAAGAGTATTATGAATCATGTGGCGTCGCGAAATTATCTGCGTTATTATATATAATAATATGGTATCATTGGTACGAATATCAGATATCTCATCAATTATTATGTTCGCAATGACATTGAATATCGAGGATTATATTTTGCAACCCTACATCCAATTTCATTATTAATACATTTATAGTCGATATCGCTTTCAATATTAATTGTTGGGGTAACACTGGAATGATTTTGTGTCGTTTGATGGAAGTGAACTAGGAAGAAATTCAGCAAACAACATGGTGTTTAAAATTACTCCTTTATTACTCCTAATTTGATTTATCAACCAATATCAATTAAGGAAGTAATATTTGCACATTTGTGTTTACTTTATTGCTGTCCAAATTAATTTTAGTACGATATCAGCCATTACAATAATCTTATTAGAAATTAGTGAATTGAATATATGAGATTCATTTTCATCACTCATTTTCATTTTTCGAGCTATTTACTAAGAAGAATTTTCTCTAGTAGTATAGCTATGTTCTCTGTGTGTACGATTACAACAATTAATGTTTATTTATTGCAATAGTATTATATATTATCACAAAACGATAGTAGCTTTAACACGTTCTGCATTTCTGTTTCAGGGCCGGTGTAACCGAGAGAAGCCACCTTGCAAGTATTTCCATCCCCCACAGCATCTGAAGGACCAACTCTTGATAAACGGGCGCAACCACTTAGCGTTGAAAAACGCGCTGATGCAGCAAATTCAGCAGGGCCTCACGCCGGGTCAGCCTCTCGTGCCCGGACAGGTACCCACAGTGGTATGTCCAACAAATTAACACGATCGTTGCACCATTTCTTCTGCTATCCACACATTCACACACTTTCTTTTACCACGACCGTATAATATCTGGATTTTGTCTGTGTTTAGTCGAGGGTTATTACTAGATTATATCTTTTTTGATAAGCAACGCTGCGTAGATTATCGACGGCGTAGTGTATTTAAGCTTTATTTTCATATTTACTGTCGTTACCAAGAAATTTGAAGCTATAGATGCTATGAACGTAGTAGCTATGTTTGTGTGTATATGCGTACGCAATCTCGTATATTACTTTAAATTAAAAACATTTTACAAGCTTTTTTCGGTAAGGCTCGAGTCATATATGTAAGCGTAGCACTTCGCCGTCCATATTTACCTGCGTTCCTTCTTGCGGATATTGCACCGACAGACAAAGTTTTTAAGAATTAAAGTTTAGCACGTCGCATGTTCTTGGTCAGTGTCATCCTTACTTCCTAGAGTAAAACCTGACTTATCCACATATTTTGATAGACAGTCAATTTGCAGAATTGAATCTCTCTGATACGATAGGTAATTCTTATTCTTATTACTTTATATTACGGCCTCTTTTGAAATTATGATGACACTCGTGATTTTTATTTTTATTATTATTTTTACATCACGAATTTTTTAATTATTTTTGAATTACAAGTATTGATAATTCGAGATATATTTAAATATACTTTTGATTCAAGAACTCTTCCGTAAATAATTTCTATAAAAAGACACGAAACGTAAGTTAAGAGTCCTTGGTGTATAGACATGTTAAATTCTCATCGCGAACATTTTTCGTACTGTATTTATCATTCAACGGGAGAGGCTCGTTAATTACGAGAAAAGCACAAACGCGGAACTTCCAAACGATAGGGTTTGAGCGCGGGAAAGTTTCGTCGTATCGTTGACACGACGTTCGGGTAATTTTGATCGACCCGAATAAATCTTCGACGATCGAGGAAACTTCTCCGCGTTTTTTTGTTTTTCTGAATCTTCCTGTTCCCGCGTGAGTTTGTACGTACACTCTACCGGCAGGAATGCCTGGACATAATACATATACATATACATGTACATATATGTCATATACATATCAAAATGTCCAGGCATTCCTGCCGGTCAGTGTACACGCGCGAGATTATCACGATTTTGTTTTTAATTAAAGGAATAATAAACTCTCGTTATTAACGTTTGCCCTCCTTGTTCTCTTTTTTTTTTACTCATGATATACATTCATATTCGTTGCTACGTGACATCGAATCCTATACTATGACTGCCTGTCTGTCCCCTATGTTTGCCGCTGTGGCTCACGTGGTTGTGGTTGATTGTTGGTGTGTTCTCCAATTACGTCATTGGTGAACAGGAGGCCCCGGCACCTCCGGCACCACACCATCACCTTCAACAGCAAATCCAGCAGCAACTTCTCGCTACTCACGCCTTTATGGTAACTCTTGGTTTTGGTTGGCTTCCACTAATTTTTAGTTAATTTTAATGCCACGCTGGCTAAAAGTGGATGTAAAGATGCTCGTCGCATTTACCCATGACTCCAATTTATAATTGGAAGAGACAGTAAATATGTACTTATTTTCAGTTTGCAACATTTTCATGCGAAATGAATTACTTTCATAAGTTTACATCCACTATAGTCATTCAAGCGATGCGCCTGTAATTAGTAAGCGTTCGTACGACAGCTTAAATTTTTATTTTAAAAGCGCGCCGCATAGTAAGTCAATAACTTAATTGCATGCATTTACAAGATGTTTTGTTTGTTTATTGAGGAAAGAAAATTTGTTTGTATATGTTTTCGAAAAGTTTTCCTGTAGAAGAGAAGAGCATGAAGTATTACGGCTAATTAAAAAATTTTCGCGTTCTTTGGCTCTGAAAACTGAATATTTCTTCTTTCTCTTGAAAATATTTCATATTTTACGTTTAATATTATAATAGCAAATATTTAAATACGAAAATTGTTAGATTTTTTTTTAAATATAATAAGAATGAAACTTATGAGAGTCAAAGAGACGAAGGAAAGGGATGCGAGGCATGGTAATTTCATAATTGGAAATATTATTGACCTTACAATATTTCAATTTAATATTGGTAATGAAATCTTTGTTTCCTAGAATATTTTGAAAAAAAATATGACGATGCGCTGATGTCTGAGCGTAAATATTGCTCAGCTAATATTTTCTAACAATTACCTGGCCGCGTTTCCGAAAGCTTTTTTACAACGACGAAAGCTCCCAGGGTACCAGAGGCTTTTGAGAAGAAGGAACGAGTATTCTGCTCGTTTGGATGCGCTTGAAATTACCTGCCTTCGCTTCTGGGAGCCAGCTCTCGCTGCAAAACCAAACGCTTCGTGTGGGAACGTACGCTTGTCGTTAAAAGTAAAGGGGAGGGCACACGGGAGAAGAAAAAAAGGACGATTAAGCCTTTGCGAGATCCGTAAATGAGACGTCTTTTCTTTGCAGATTCTTGTCTTTAATTGGCACGTTTTTCAGGTTTACCACCTCGAACCCTTTTATATATTATTGTAGAACTTTTTAAAAGTTTCTTCTCTAAAAATCCGTTTTAATGAATTTATTTACTGAGTTTTGATATCAAAATAATTTTGAGATATAAAATGACAATTGCAACTAAAGTATAATTTTAGATATAAGGGTAATTATTTGCACTAAGTTCATGTGCACTTTACTGATCGTGAGAGGATTTTATTTGATCTTGTCGTAAACTACAATAATATTTTAAAAACTTGATATTTTTTATTTTTAGGGGAAAAAAGTAAAATTAATTTTAATTTTTAATTCTAATAATAATGTTATTTACTGAAATTGTTCAAGATAAATCGACACAAAATATATGATTTTTACATCTTATATATCTTCTTATCGTGTTAAAATCTAGATTTGAATTTAATTGTTATTATATATTATACATATTTCTTATATAAATTTTTTGTGTATATTATTTGTTCCAAATTTCCAGAATTTTCCGTATAAATATTAAGCAACTCAAGAAAACGCTGTGTATCAATTTCTTCTCGGCAATGTTAATATATAATTTTCCTTCATTACACGTTGTTATTACACCAGATATTAACGATATTGCTTATTTATCCGAAATTGAAGCGAGCACGGCGATGGCTCGTAAACCAAGCGATGTATATTGCACGTCTTATGTTGATAAATACCGGAGAGCGTTGCTCGCAAAGCTTTAATGCACCTTGAAGCAGAATTTACATGGACATTCAGAAATGGTAGATTGCATATACGGATCGAGTATTTGGTAATTGGTGGTACAAACTGGAAAACATTAATTTCTTGTTGGAGAAGTTAAAAACTGCTTATTTTAAAATGACTTGATTGAGAAACTCTTTTTTCGAAAATGGTTACACATTTTTAAATTATTTACAATCAAAATTTGCCATACAGTCAATCGTAATTATTGCCTAAATTGTGGAATAGATGTATATTCATCAACATGCAATATATTATGAAGATAGAGCAGATCCCGATTGCATTCTTGTTAAATGTAGTTATTTATTGATTACATTTGATCTTCTCTGATTTATATTTATCTTTCTCTGATTACATGTTTAATGTAATATCTTGCAACATTTATGTGACTTTCAGGAATTTACTGAGAATTGGCGAATTAAAGAAAACAATGCGCTTTTTGTGACGTAATTATTGTAAATAATTTAAAAATGTAGCTGTATTGCAATGTTCAATCAAATCAACTCGGGTACGATCAACCAATTTGATGTAAAGAGAAATCATGTGTTTTTCGCTTTTATCTACCGTTAACGTTAATACTCAGGTATGAAGCACGCGTTTCAATGGCGTTTCAATCTCAAAATCGCTCGCGTCGCGACGCGCACAAAATCGAAAAAACGCGTGAAGCGAAGGCGGGGGCTAGGTGTGTTCTAATCCGTATTACCTGGATATCTTCCGGGTGTGTTTTCGCAGGCGACGAATCCGTACCTGACCGGTATGCCGCAGGTTGGCAATACGTACAGCCCGTATTTCGCGCCCAGCCCGATAATGCCGGCGATAATGGGCCCGGCGGACCCAACGGGCGTCGGCAGTCCGCTCGGCGTGGTGCCGCAGACAGTGGCGATGCCGCAGAAGATGCCACGTACCGACCGCCTCGAGGTATGTCTACCACCAAACTACATTCAACAACAACAACAACAACAGCAACAACAACAACAACAACAGCATGGGGCCCAACACGGCGCAGCCAGGGCCTCAAGGTGCCCGATGGCCGCGCCCAGTACCGTGTACCAAGTGCCGGCCGGTCCCCCCAATCAGGTGTCGCCCGTATCCACGATGCAATCTGTCAATCATCCACCATCCCCTACCACTATTACAACG
Organism: Temnothorax americanus; assembly: GCF_048541705.1. Taxonomy (NCBI): domain Eukaryota; kingdom Metazoa; phylum Arthropoda; class Insecta; order Hymenoptera; family Formicidae; genus Temnothorax; species Temnothorax americanus. Next base: position 259,690 of record NW_027509548.1, on the reverse strand, counting down.
ACGTCCCTGTGCACCCCTCTGCACAACCCCCATGCCCACCATCATCCCATTCACAACCTCATTTACGTTCACGCGTATTATTAGAGAGGCTCCGAGACGTGTAGACTTTTAGACTTGATTCGACACCGAGTGTCGATGACGTTTCGAACGTTTCGAACGTTCGACGAGACAGATCGACGCCGCGCCAACGCGTCATTTCTTTTTCGTCCCTTCATTTTTCCTTCCCCTTTCTCTCTTTGGGTTTTTCTTCCCTCCCTATTTTTTCTCACATAAGCGTAAAACACGTCGGGTGGATTAATCAGCCGGGGCGTAACGGAACGCCCGTGGTGATTAGAGCGTAACGATGACAACGGATGAAATTGCAGCGGGCACCGAGAATATCCTGATTTCGCAGGCGGGTTATAGACGCACGCGTTGCTAATTACAGTAATTTACGCCATGCGGATCCACAAGGCGATCTGATTACGCGAGCCCGCGCGAGCCGGATGGCTTACGTTCGTCGCGCGACACAGCGATCGATAGTGACGGTAGTACCGGATGGATCCTGGGCTGGAAATCGAAATTTATTTTGAGAGAACACATAACGAACACTATAAGGGCTATAACGGGAGAAACTATATATTTCTATACGCTCATTCTTTTCTCTCAATTAATGTCACGTGTTCGATCGCGAATAGAGATTATGTATCTTAACGGTAGAGAGATGGTAGCCTCGAGATATTAGCAACTGTAGTCGGTGATTAGCGAACGATACGATTTCAAGAACGGCTCCGCGACCCAAAATCAATCGTAGCAGCGACTGATGGCGATTAATCCCGCGCAGTTGATATTTTAGCGAATAATTTGCAATAGATAAATATAGAGGTCGTACAGTGAATTCTATATGAAAAAACGGAGCAAGCTTGAAAGCGACGAGCAGCGAGAGAAGAGAAATTAAATTGCGAGAGCGACAAAAGATTTTGTGCGATATATTTTGTAGTGCGATACGGTGGCTGGAGATGAAACGATGCAATGACGAGCGGTAATATATCGGTATCTAGGTAAGATGTGGCGACAAAGCAGATCTAACTTAAGATATCGCGCATAGAGATACAATAGATTCTTACGGATCGTGAGCGACACAAAGGTCTAAAAGTATCGAGAGTATGTAAATTCCTAAGTCAGATAACTATAATGGCAACGACGAAACGTGATGAATAATTATGATTAACTTATATAGACCAGAATATATGGCTGATTGATAGAAGTAGATGGATTTGCAAATGTGCGACTGATTTAAAAACTTAAATTTTCGCGTTACGAGCGTTTTTTTTTTAAACTTACCTTGATTTGTATGACTCATGATATTTATACGTTGCTTTATACGAAGCTGATAAATTGTCATGATGATTACATTACTACACATTTTTATTTTGAGAAATCTTTGACCTAATATCTTCCATAAAAAAACATTTCTACTTACCTACACGGAGAGAATTTTTTGTTATATTTTACCCTTAAATTTACTACAAACTTGGGACAACTTGGCAACCAAGGAATTTTTAAAATATACAAAAGACATTTTACAAACAACGTAATAAAAATTACCAAGCAGATTGGTAAATTTTGAAAAATTATTGAAATTTCCTAGATATATTTTAGTAAAATTAATCAAACATATATTATATTTTAATGTAATAGATATTAATATTTTTTATTATGGTAGATATTAATCAGAATAGCTCGCATAAAATTCTTGGTGGTACATATTGTCCCACAACTACCATAATTTCAGGGTAAATTTTAAGAGAAAATTCTCTCCGTGTATAATTGGACAAGTTAGAATCTCTTAGTTAATGTGTTTGTTAGATTTAAAAAACAGTTACTAATGTTTCTTAGCTATTAATATTTATCTAATTATCCATATGTTATATTTTATGAAAAACTCGTTAAATGTTAGTATTTTTTCTCAGATCATTTTTGTTTTATATATAGGTATTTTTTATGTATATTTGATCATCAGTTACAAGATAAATCAGAATGATTTGTTGTTGTATTAATGATAAAGCCCCTTGCACAATAGGCGATAGCGACAGCGACAGCGACAAGGTTGCCGACAAAGCGCTATACCTTTGTCGGCAACTTTGTCGCTGTCGCTATCGCTATCGCTATCGCCTATTGTGCAAGGGGCTTAACATGCGACGATCATCGGCACTTTTAATATACCTATCGTACGAAAAAAAAACGAAAATTAGGATGAACGATCATCAAAGTTATTTTTGCCGCGCATTATCGCTGGTTTTTTCGGGTTGTTAAAACGTCGTCACCGAGCGACGCAAATGAAGTATTTTCCGTATTGGTTCACACCGTTGCAAGGACGATTGCAACGCAATTATTTCTTAAAAGGTTGTTTTGACGATTACATTGAAATTCTGTCACTTCTATCAATAGAAGATATACATGTTACAAAGATATTTAGGAATAAATAGAGGGGTAAAAGCCATAGTGGTGTAAGTCAAATTTTTTAAAATATTGACTTGTGTGCACAATAGATGCAATCTATACAATATATAATATATAAATTGCATCTATGCGCACGCGTCAATATCTTAAAAAATTTGACTTACACCACTATGACTTTTACCCTTCCAAATATAGGTTCGCGTAGAGTAATATTAATATCGTACTTCTGTAAGTACTGTTCGGGAAGAACGGCTGAAGCTTTCCGGAATTAGACTGCGATCTGTGCAACGCGCAATCGGTAGAGATCCTATAGATACGATCGTGCAATATCGTCTCAAGCCTTCGGTACGCGGGCCTCCAGTTGGATAGCGCGAGAGAAGCGTTTCAGAAACAATAACAAGATTGCCCTGTGAAACTTCGCATCCGCATGCACCTGGAATTTTCTAATGCGCGAGTTCGCAGATTTCCCCGGAGCCGTCATCGCCTCTTTACCCGTTTTCGCCCGACGGCACTCGCGAAATTAACAGGTTTTGCGAGTCAGTTTTCACGGGGCAGTTCTCTTGTGCGCGAGCTCTCTTAATCAAGACGAGGGGGAACGAGCAAAATCGAAATAGCAACGCTAGTTCGGCGCAAAAACTCGCGCTGATTCATTTGCGGGGTGCATCTTGGCGAATTCAACTTGCAAATAATGAACTACCTTGTCGTAGAGGGTGAATTTAACCCACTCGTTCCCAACATGGTCATACAACGGTCATATTGGGGGAAGATTTGAATTAAAGAATAAAGTAAATTTATATTTTACATTCCGATAAAAGCTAAACGCTTTTGGGGGAGATGGTAGCTCCGTCACGACTCGATAATCTTGATGCCTAGTATAACCAAATAGCAACGAATTAAAAACTTATAAAGTAAATTCAAAAACTTACGTAAATTATATTATCAAAAATTATTGAGCGCTACGTATAAGGAAGGAAATATTTAAATATTTTTCTCAATATTTAGAGGTAAAATTTGAAAGAGAAAAGGTCACAAACATTAGAACGGTTGAATTCTGTTTACAACAAATAAGTCTGTCTAGATATCAGTTTTGCATACGAAAAAAGAGTTAGAATTGTTTCCCAAATGTGACGCTTTTTCATAATTTATGTCAATAAAAAAAAGAGCACTTTTTCGAAATGGTATTAAAATGATATATCGGATTCTACTGATAATAAAAAATGATTCGAAAAAAGAATGTAATTTAGATAATCGTGACATGTCTTAAGAACGTGCTCAATAACATAATAGATTTAGCCATTCTATTGTTAACACCCGGTAGTCGAAGGCAAAACGAAGGATGGCAATTACGGCGCATTGAAATTTAAAGAATTCGCAATTATTTAGAGAAGAGAACATATGAAAGGAAAATCGAGGATACCTACTGTATAGCCGTGTCGATTAAATTTGGTTTGATTTTATTATTTACGTATTTGTATGTCGTGTCTGTGTATGTGATTATTATTCCAATATAATTATCATCACGGCTGTTAGTATTATGTTAATCGGGAGAGTCAACGAAAACGGGAGATCTCGCAGATCCTTTGCGAGCCATTTGCACTTGAGTAACGTGAGCAAAATGTGACTTTTTGCAATGCAGAGCGCTTCGTAGCGTTCGGAAATCTAAATATATGTACGTATGCAGAATTATATACAGATACATGACGCTTACACGCGCCGGTCCATCCATGCATACGCACATAGTGATATATGTGTACATAGTAGGTAGGTTAACAAATTAATTAATTAATTAATTGTATTTTGTATTGCGCAGAAACCGGTAGAGCATAAAATCGAAGGGAAGTGTAACTTCACTACCCTCATTTGAATTCACTGCAACAGATTCGATCGCGATTCTTTTGTATTGCATTTGAAAGAGACACTATATAACATAATACAATACAATACAATCTAGTGTTTTTTTTTTTTAAATATATATCGATTATAGGCGATCGATATTACACAAACTCGACCGATCGTTCTTAAACTAGACGATAGGCGAAAACTAATTTTGCGCTCGCATCAGAATTTCCAGCCTGGGCGAAATACAAAGTATTATTTCGGCGCGAATTAGCAATATGAAAAATCTCGAGATTCTTTTTTTATCAGTTTTATAATTATATACATCGTACCCTTACACCAATCTACTCCCCTTCTTCCTCGTCTTTCATCTTTCATCACCATAGTGAGAACGATAGCACCCTCTCTATCCCCCCTATCCCGAGATAATATATGATCGATTTCACGTATTTACGATTAAGTAAAGAAAACGTTTACGAAAAAGAGTAAGAATATACACAATGTAATGTCGTTTAATTAAATATTGCAGATAGAAGTCGGAAATATACGATCGATTTATTAACTAATTACGATTGGTCTTACGGTAACACTTATTATAATATTTGGTAACATACAATAACGATGATAATTAGTAATCATAACAATACCTATTTGTGATGTACTACGATGACTTGCACTGAGTTCGGGTCACGTGAAATTTATTGATGATGAATTCAAATAAAAGAAATATAATTGAAACTGGAAACGATGCATAGATTGTTTATTGATTCTTATACAAGTTTCACTTAATGACCAAAAAAGTTTGTGTGCTTTGTATGTCTTACCTTAGTCTTGTATTTTTCTTTACTCATTATTATTTTTTTTTATGCTCTTTTGGTTGAACGAATTTGCGCGAAGTATATGCCCAGAACTGTATATTACTCTTTTTTCCTTTTTTGTTTGAGAAATATAAACTTTCTTTTGTAGTGCACTTCGCTTGCAAATGAGAAATAGTTTCTTGCGTATTCAGAAACAGGATACTCGATCAGAACTGTGCTAATAATCGGCTATCAGTCAAGTAATCTGCGTATAAAACGCCTCTCGCGAGAATATTCCGTTATGTTCATTGCTAATTCCTGTCCACATCGACGATGACATTGAAGTTCGCCTATTTCGTTCCGAGATTCATCCTTTCTCGACATCTCAACGCCTCCTCACATCCTTGACTTTTGCACCTGCGAGAAAAAAAAAAGATCGCTAGATCTTATATCTTCCCCGAACGATATGTTATTAATGCTCTTTGAATTAATTGCTTGCTGCTTGTTTATATATAATGTTATTAATATCTATATAAACACGTTTGGATTTTCGCTGTTTAGTACATTAATATTTTTAACCTTGATTGGCCAAAGTTGCTCTAATAAAGTCCATATCAGACTATGGATTGGAATTGAGATTGGATTGAAATTTAATCAATCAGAATAGAGAAAATTTATCTCAAGTTTAATGAACTTTGCTCTGATTGGTCAAATTCTAATCTAATTTTAATCCCAATCCGTAGTTTGATACGGGCTTTAGTGAACAATCGCAACGTTGAAAACAAATTTTTTTTATTATTTATTAGTTCTTTTTTTCGAGATTTTACATTACCGCCGTCAACTTTTTTTTTAATGACATTTATTTATCATATTTGAAAGATAATCGCGTCTGTTTTTGCGCCGCGAAAAACTTGACCAATCAGGGAAGTGTAGAAAGCAATACGGTAACATAATTCACGATGTGTAGTAGCGAATGACTTTAGTGAATGAAGAGTAGTGATGTTCATTAATTTCAATTGTTTTTATTCGATGTTAACGAACTCTTGCTCCATATGCTCACTAGCATACTCATACTCCGACAAACGGAAAAGCAGCTGATACTGTGTTTTGTGTATACATATCATATCGTTTCTTTTTCACAGGCCGGCACTTAACTTAAAGTGGTCCCTCTGTTCTATTTCCTTTTTTTTACCGCCAAAATCAGCGCGACTTTTTTCGCCCTCCCATTCTCTGCGAATTTTGTTTTCTCTTGCGTCTCAACGATTTGGTTTCCGTTGTTAAGTAGTAACACACGCATACATTTATTTTCGTTGGCTAGCCGATCCCGTCACGCCGATGCCCCGATGTCGGCGCGCGAACGCCGGCTTTGTTCGCGGTTCGCGCGGAAGAAAAGAAACGCATGTTTCTAGCGGTCTTAACTTCGTTCGGTGGTTTGACTCTTGTTTCATATAAATGCGAGAAAGCCCTCGCGTCGTCACCGGTGTTCTCGTATCTCGCGGCAATCGGCGTGCACGGCCAGCCCGGAGTAATTGCACAAAGCTAATGCGCTCTTTACAGCTTTTCGTACAGCCTTATGTATCTCGGCAATATATAATTTGTTGCGACTCTCTCTCTATATATATATATGTATATATCTATATATACATTTCTATATATATATATGAATTTGACAAGTGTGCTGCGATATACCCACATATATATATACATGTGTCTCTCATTTTTCAGCGCCCAGAGTACCTTATGATTTCTGTTCTTTCGCAATCTCGCAAACACATTACTTATTTACTAATTCTATTAATTATCGTATACATCAGCAGCGATTTAAGTGTTTATTTTTACAGCTAGGAGGAGGTGCTTTACATTATGCGATCGCATGAATTTTTGATATTTATTGCCGCATTATTCGCATATATATATATATATATATATAACATATATTTATCTACAACAAACAATCATATGTGGACACGTATACAAACACCCGCATACACTTTAAATGAACATGCATCCAACACACACAAGACACACAGACACAGACACATCGAAGCACAACACAGTTCCTCACGACTTTAAGTTTCTTTCTTTTCATGATTTTTTTTCTGCAACTGCTGTAGTGTTACATGTATGCTTGTGCAATATAGCAAGTTTCTTTTCACGTCTTATGGCTGCTAACAAGGCGATACTTCATATCGAATATTTTGTAAAGAACGATGCACGCGACGCTATCGTCGCTACTAGGTTTTTGTTAATGCTGCTTTTCACACTGCTTCTTTCACGCGTTTTAGAAAAATTTCTGATATAAAATTTTCGTAAAATACGGATTTATGAATGAGTGTGGGATATACGAGGCGCGGGTTATATAGAATGCGTATTAGTAACTGGTGCACATTGCAGATATGCATATTTCAATTATTGTTTACGCATACGTGTACATACGAAGAACGTGATTTCTATAGCGACAAATTGAATAATTTCTGCGCGATGGTTTGTTTGAAAGACACTTTGAGATAATGCCGAATCAATGGCCGATCGATCAGTCTCTTTGTCGAGAGTTGATTATAGGATTATCACGAAGAGTAGCAGTAATATGTATAGCAAGTTAAAAAATTGAATTTAGAACGATTTAATTTATAGGACGATAATGCAAACAAGCGGAGGAAATTTTTCCAATATTTATGATTATTATTTTTTAATAAACATTAAATGATGGAATAATTAATTAAATCCTGGAATATTTTGCTATTATATTAAGGGGGGACGTTTGCGAGTATACTATATGTCGTTCTGCGTGACAGAATATACGTTAAACAATAATAATCTTTCTCGACGCACAACACCAAGATTTCATTCGCTTGAAATATCACTCTCGTTCGAGCAAGGGCATATCGCGTTCGTCGCCGATGTAATTTTCCTCGGGTGAAAATTTACGAGTGTTACTTGAAATTGATTCTCTCGCGCGTTGCGCGCCACTTGCCGACCGCGCGTTGTTAATTAGAAGCTCAAAAGGACCATTCGTCGCACCTGTCTCTCACTTTAGTCGCGGTGTCAACTACACTATCTGTCTCGCAACAATTCGCGATACCACACACAAGCACACACGTACAATACGCACCCACGTACACGCACTTATACATTCTCTTTCTCTGTAGCTGCCCACACAAAGCCATCTGTGTCTTATGTCTCCGCACACGGCTCATGTGTCGTTTGCGTATGTGTATACAGAGCGTATGTATGTGTGTATGTGAGTGTGAGTGTGTGTGTGTGTGCGTGCGTGCGTGCGTGCGTGCGTGTCTCTCTTTCTCTCTCTCTCGTTAACCGTTTACTGTCTATGTATACGTGTGCGTTTCCTAACGAGCTTTCCAGCTTGATGCCGAAAGCGCGCACATTAACCCGCTGTTCGCACTCGAGCGCTCGAATGCGTGCACTCGAATTAACACGCTCGAGCAAGGCAGGCGCGAAAGTAAAGCAAACATAGCGAGCGGCACTCCGCGTGGCACGCGCGGAAGTGACGCTCGTGATGCGCTATTACGCTTATTATCCCGCTTGCGCTGCCATTGAGCGCAAATGTCCCATGTACGAGCGCAATGCCTGCACATGGAGGTAGATTTATCCGATAACAAAGAAAAAAAAGAAAAGAATTTGATTAGGAAACAACTAATGTGTGAATAGTGGCTCTGTACTCATTGATGAATAGCATTTCAACGTGTAGATTTCAAAATTATAATGTGCATGGTACTCTAGAATGCTCTGAGTCTCATATTTTGAGAGAAGTAGATTTTCGTTCCGACACCGCAATGATATCTGGAAATATGCGATTATAGTTGATTGCATTAATGAATATTTTTTTATCAATTTTATTTTGCGACGAAATTTGTTGACATTTGTATCGATTTTTTTTCTCCTAATGGTCTTGACAATGGCTTAAATTTTTAAGAAGAATCTGCCAAGTACTATTCGAGGTCTTATTCGACTTCCTACTTCTCTCGATGGGAGGCGCGGCAAAAATGCACAGGGAATGGTACGTCATGCATGTGCAGAATTTCCTTTAACACATGCGTGTATTAACCCGATTGATAATACACCGGAGGATGCTCGTGGAGGCATTTATTATTACTCCTTGTCCTCCCCGACTGCCATCCACAGACCCCGTGTCCCTTCGACCTTATTGGGCGGGGCGAGGGTGCACCGAATAACGGCGTGCTACGTCTCTTTGACAGATTTGAACACGGTATTTTAGCTCCATTAGTAGAGAGTAGAGTGATCTAATTTCTCCCTTTTCTGGGCGTTGGTAAGCACCAGTCTCTCGCGCTGACGCGCTAAAATTAGCCCGGTAATACGAGTCGGCCGGCCGCGTCGCGGGCCCTCCGTCCATTCCCGACAAAAAGTACAAGCGCGTTCACGTATAGGGGTGATTCTTACGAACGTTACGTCGGATATCGTGTACGCGTGTATCTGTTCGTAAACAAATTATTTTTCGCTAAAGATATTTTTTCCACTAAGACAAAAGTAAAAGGTACACACAGCGAAAGAACCGCGATGAAGACGCGATAGAAAACCGAATATAGAAACTCGAAGCTAATTGTAAGTGTCAAGAAGCATTTAGGGTAGCGTACCAACGGCCAGAAAGAAAAAGGAAGAACTACTAGGAAGGAATGTCAGGTTGGCTCTTTTTAACGCCTCCCCCGAAACAGACCCGAAGTCCACAAACGGAACGCTCTTTCGCATCACTCGATCCAATTGCTAGCTACACGTTACTCTACTCTCATTCTCATTTCAATACTTTTTCTCTCTCTCTCTCTCTCTCTCTTTCTATCTTTCTCTTTTTCTATGTTTGATTCTTTACCCGCCCTACCTTCTTTCTCTCCTCTTTACGCATATCTTATTGCCTCACTGTATACATCCATCTTGTGTAAAAAGAACGACGTAGTCCCGCCTGTATATCGCCAGGTTCGGCACGAGCTCTGTGGCTGCCAAACACACAAAAAGCCTAGTCAGTAGTTTTCATGCGGCCAGGTGTCAACTGTGGATACACGTTATCAAGATTCTCATACTTTTACCTTGAATATACAATATTAATTTCAACGTTTATAGCAAAAATTAAACTTACGCAGAGAAACAGCCATAAATATATTCTTTCTTCAAAAATTATTTATTTTATACGTGCATGGCGTAAATCAGTTTTTAGAAAATCTATTAATATAAACGATATATATGTAAAGTGCAATTTATCCATCTTAGCAATTATTTTAGAATTTTATTTCAATTGCTTTTAAAGTAAACTGCTTAACTAATTTAAATACAAGCTTATGCGATGAATACGAATGCGCCGCGACGTAAAGGATCTTGTTTGTTTAATAAATTAACGCTCCGCGCTAGTTAATCCGCGACAAGAGGATTTTTTTTACGGAGAGAAACGCGGCTTTTAAGGGCGCCGTAAAATTACGATGCAGTGGCGCTTTGAAGTTGTTTACTTTACCAGCCATTGCAGTCATTAATTGACTTTTTGCGTGTTCGCATGTTCCACAACGCGTATCCACGGCCAATGCTCGTCCTCGCCAAAGTAGAAAAATCCCATTTTGTAACGCGCCAATGTTCCTTAGTACTGCTGTTCACAAAAATCTTTACTTCCTATTCAATATCAGCTATAAGTACTTCCTGTTCGAGTCAGTCCGGAACTCCTTTCACATACGACTCTTCGCGAAGTTTTTCCGTCAAGTGCATCGTACGCCATATCTATAAAAAAAAAAGTTTACGTCGGTCACAACACTGGCAATAGCTCTACAATGTATATATTGTTTTGCTTTCGAATTATAATCTAATGCACCTATTTACGAACACATAACTTTACCAATTATTAAATCCATACTGCGAGCATCTGACTTTTGGATACGTTCGTTTGTATTTCGAGAAGCAATTTAAACGAAAACTTGTTTTTTTATCCATATAAATAATATGAAAAGAGCATAGAAAATTAAAGTTTTATTATTAATATAGGAACACATTAAAAACATAAGGTTCTTTCAAAGATTGCTCGAAGAAGTTCGTCAAATATAATTCGACGTCGTCACCGCACGCACGTCTAACACAAATCAATGAGACATTCTCATTTGTGATATCACGATATCATGATATCATATATAATGTCATCGTTCTTTCATCACTAAGAAACAACATCCGTTTCACTTTTTTTCCTCCCTCTGTATATATCCATCTGTCTTATCCATCTAGCTCCAAGAAACCATCGAACAGTGTGACATACGATCGTAATCGGAGGAGAACCAGCGACCGTTTGAACAATCGCCTCACCCATTATCCTGAGCTGCTCCCTCAACAACTACGACTGTCTCTCTCTTTCTCTCTGTCTCTCTGTGTCTCTCTCTCTCTGACTTTTGTGCCCCGGACCCTGCCAAGCCAGCCAGCCCCTAGCCTATAGCCCCCAAACCCCCTTTGCCCACATAGATAGAGTGCCATGCCATGCGTGTTCGCTCTTGCTGTAGGTATGTCGCGAGTTTCAACGCGGGGCGTGCAAACGCGGCGAGACGGAGTGCCGGTTTGCGCACCCCCTCGAGACGGTGCAGGCGAACGAGGACGGCTCTGTGACGGTCTGCATGGACGCTGTCAAGGGCCGATGCAATCGGGACCCCTGCCGCTATTTCCACCCCCCTCTGCACCTTCAAGCCCACATTAAGGCCGCACAATCTCGGGCTAGCATTGCGGTAATGCATTTCTCTCTCTCTCTCTCTCTCTCTCTCTCTCTCTCTCTCTCTCTCTCTCTCTCTCTCTCTCTCTCTCTCTCTCTCTCTCTCTCTTTTTCTACCCTTTTTTACTTTTTTATTTCGCACATTTTCTTCTTTTATTTCTCACTTTTTCTTGATACATAACTTACATGACTATTTCTTTTTTGTTATTCTCAATTCTTGTTTATTTCTCCCATTTTTGTGTGCGCTTTTATTCTGTCCTTTCCAAATATTTCTTCTAATCTAATGACTACTGTTTGAGTACCTTGTCCAGCATTTCCCTCTTTACGTGGTAACGAAGTTCACACTATCTCACCTATCAGATCCTCTCTGAGTCTTTAAACGATACAGAAGGTTTTCTTCTTATTTTTTCTTCATCACACATTCGAATTGTCCGTTCTATTTTCATTTCTCTATCTTAATGGTCGGTGAATTGCGTCAGAACTTTATTTTATTATACAGATAGAATAATAACGTAAGAAATAAAAGCAAAATATTAATGTAACATTATCCAAGAAAATATTTCGTGATGTTGCATGGTTCCTGGCGTCAAAACACCGACACTATATTCTGTGTCAGCGATTGTCCCATTAAACAAAATATCAGTATGAATATAAATGGTTTTATAAAACCTGCTAGTTTTTGTGACAGAATTTATTTTACGAAAATGTTGACAGGAAAATATTATTTAGATTTACATTATATGTTGACGTAGAAAAAATGAAAACGTGGTATGTATGAAAAAAAACATTTTTATAAATTTTTTTACTCGGTATAGCTCTGTTATGACATTAAATATTTTATAAAAGTTCTTCATGTTAATGGGTCAACCAGAACACTAATAATCTTTTTTTCCTTTCTACTTTCTTCTTTTTCTGCCTTTCTGCCTCTTTCCATCTCGACCCCGCAGATCGTTCCATGTGGCGTGTGCTTCATGCAAATGTGTCGTCTCTTTTTTCATATTTTTTTTTTAATTATCTCCGCTGAAAATTGGTCGATGTTAAAAAGGATAAAGTACCGCTCGATGCTCTATTCTTTTCACTGTTGGGCTGCGATAATAAAGTACAGTGGTGTTGATGTCGCTTATCCTGAAGAGAAAATGATACGGAGACGTGTATCGCGGTTTCACCGTTGTTGCAATGCATCTCTATCATTAAGAAGAGTTATTTAGGTTTATCAAATCTTTATCTTAAAGTGTGGGTACTTTGTGACTCAATGTAATATAATGGATTTATATCTCATTTGAAAGAATATGTATTAATTAAATATTGTCCTGTGTGTGCGGAACGTGATATAAATGTAGCGTTGCACATTGATTCAGTATATCGTACCTAAAGATAAATTATTATTAGTTATCGGAGAGAAAAAGATGAATTAATTTAAATAAATCATTAAATATGTTTCGTATCGCATAATTCTTATTATTTTATTATTTGCGATTAATTAAATTTTATAGGATATTATATTACGTTAAATTTATATTTAATGTGTCAAACGAGAACGTTGTTGAAGAATATAGCAGCCACAAGCATTCTGCACTTTAAGAAATAATCGGAAACTATAAATGCAAAAAATTAAGAGAATACATTGCGCTTCCGCCTAACAAGCTTGGGAAGAAATTGCTCCATTTTTTCTTTTTTTTTTATTCGTACATAATTTCTTGATTGCTTTGGCTCCATTTATACTCTCACATCGTTGATTTCCACTTTCTGTCTATCTCCCTTGAATATTATGATATATCGCTTGAGTATTATGATTATATCACGGTCCCACTGTACTTTTTTTTATCAAGAAATACGCCTGAACGGACGAAAATTCAAAAGTTTTAAGAAATCGGACGGATAAAGGAGAATATCGATACGCTTCTCGCGATACTCTCGGAAAGTCTTTTGTGCAGACCGAGGATGTCGCCCACGGAGAACAAAAGACTCGAAGTGCACGCATGTTCCCCTCGACCGCACATTGTTCCTTCTTCCTCCTACACCTCAACCCCTGTTTTCTTCCTATCTTTCGTTCCTCCTTTACCCCTAAAACTGTAGTTCCTTTCCTCTTACTCTATCTCTCTGTCTCACAATCTCTCTCTCTCTTTTTTTTCTTTCATGTTTATCATCACCCTTCCTTTCAGTTTCCTAATTTTGCGTCAAAAGAAGCTTTTCGTTGCTGCGCTGCTTTTCGCCAATCTACGTCGAGTATGTACGCCATCGGTCTTCTCCCTTGATAGCAATAGCCCTTTACGTGCTTCACGCGCTATTGAACACGTATCGAGTTCTATGTAATGCCGATCTATATCACGGATATTTATATATGTACACACGATATCATCGCGCGCGAAGGCAGACAGAACAATAATATTGGCCAATTGTTGCGCAGTGCTAGAATTATATGATGGTTATGCTAGGAGTACGATGAACCTCTATCATTTAATAACATCTGTCATGCAAATTACACGTGGATTATTAATTAAATTTAACTAAAAGTCATCACATCAGTACTATGATAATCCTACATGTGATATTATATTAAACAATAATTTTCTTTATTTATATATATAATCCATAAAATAATGCATTATTTCCGAACGCATTTGTACATTTCCATTCAATTTGTACATTTTACTTTTATAAAAAAGAAATATACAAAAGATGGAGCGTGACATCGTCTCCTATTGTATAACTACCATTAGAGATGTTTATTTCGACATATTTTCTCTTACCTCTGAATTTTCCCGATTAATTCCCAATCTTCTTACAGTGCAATTACTTTCATCTTATTATCATTTGATTTTCTTCCAACGATCGTATAAGTCTCGTCCCATGTTTGTCGCTTTTGTGTTCGTCCATATTTTACATCTCCTGTATGATGTTCAGCCGTTTCTGTAGTGTGTAGTGAGTAGTACACAAGGCAAAATTCTTGTTAACATCACCAAAACACCACTGTTCTATTTCTCTCTTTCTAGCAGCCTATCGCAGCTATCCAGGTGCAAAGAACTAGTTGCAATACACCAATCACCTGTTCGGTACTTAGGTCATAATAATTACAAATACTTTTGCAGCTATGTGCACGCTCCATTTCTCTCCAATAAAGAAATATCATTAAAGATTTCTTTTTTGCATTATTAGTAAATTAATATATTTCGCTTGATATGCCAATGTTAACATGTAAACGTATACCATTAATACATTACAAGATTATAAATTTGGCAATTTAATCAGACAATACACAAAATTATCATATAAAATTATGCCATTTATGAGAGGTCTTATTGTATAATGTTCAATGACTTTATTAATATTTATACAATATTATATGAACGAACACATAATTTATACATCTCTATCAATCGAGGCATTTTCCGATTTAATTGGATTGAAATGAAGGAAAATCGTGGAAATGGAAATGGAACGTGGTCACGTTTTTGTAAATAAGAGTAGTTGAGAAAAGATATCTCTTACGAATGACACGTACACCACCCTGCTGACAAGCTGTGCTGCACGAAACCCGGCTATCAACCCCGCTGCTGTTTTTGCTGCCCCACACAAAAACGCTACACTAAGAGTCCCCGAAAGATATACGTTTATACATAGAAGACAGCGAAAAAAAAACAGTATAGAAGGAACAGATACGACGGGTTTGTTGGGAGGTGTGTGGGCCAGGCGATAAAATGTCTTTGTCCACTTCCGTTGTCAAATCTGTCTCTCTTAATTCTCGCAGTCGCGTGCGATCGCGATAACATTAGCGTCAAGCACGAGAGGATCGTGTAACAATCGCAGGATCTAAATTAGGAGATTGTTTCTCCGTCATTGCCCTGCGACCGCTCTTGACTGGAAAAGTCACGTGTAGGTCGATCAAATGTTATCCCTTTCGTTATCATTTATTATCCTTGTTATTATTTCAAGTAAAGAAATTATTAATCGCAGTCCTAAAAATTGGGTCGGAAGTTGAGGGTTTGAACTAACGAGTTTGTTCCGGTTAACGAACGGATAATCGATTGGATCAGGACTATTTTTGCGAACGCGTTTGGTACAAAGTGCGACTGGGACGGCGGCCGTCCCGCAGTCATTACGTATTTGTAAACAGCGCGGGGTGGACATACCCCGTTTCCTGCAGACTTAATCATCGTGTTTTGGATCCGTGAACTTGTCTCCGGGACACGATCGTATTCATTATCCGGGGGATAATAAAGTCGGAAAAGTAACGACTCGAGAAAAATGAAGGCAGTAATAAAAGAGAGAGAAAGAGCGAGAAAGACTTTCAGCGACGTCGCGCGGAAGACCTGCAGCCACACCCGGACACAATGGAGGAGAAAAGTCTCACATGGATGATTGCGGCAGACCAGCTTGTTGGCAGGGAAGTCTCATTCTCTAAAAGTGGTTTTCAATTTCCCAAGGGTGCATACCGCGTACCGACAGATACACCTCCGTCCGAATTTGCCTCGGGGGTTACGGACCGACGTGGATCTCTTAGAAAACGAAACACGACCGCGATGCGGGGGGGGGGAAATATGTTTGTTTTACTAGTTCTTTCCGCTTTATTCCTTTTTTCAGATGGCCCGTCGAAGGTACGACGTCTCGCGGGAAAATTTAAATCGCAAATTTTAATTTTTTAATTAATTCGATACAATTTCTACATATGCCACTCTTAAAGACCTATGAAATTAATAATCCAGGGATTTAAAGAAGGACAGTAGTATTATATATTGCATATATTATATTTGCTAAAATTTAATAACAATCGTTATTCAGCAATAAGTTACATTTTAGTAAAGAATGAACTCATACGACAGAAAAATTTTCCGTCATTTTAATTGATACAAATATCGCTTGTACGCTCGAGTTATAAAATTCTTTCAATATGAAATATTTTAATAATACTTTATGACGAGTTGCATAATGAAGTCTGTAATTAGCCTTGATGTATATTGTCTGATACCAACGAGGGCCACGCTGAATCGCATCGTCGCGACGTGATGCACTCTTCGGATTTGGTATGCCATACCTGAATGTTTATCAAGTGTACGACACGAAGTTCCTAAGCACGTAAGAGTGCAGATCTATCACCGAAACCGCATACGACACGTGCGAGGTGCGCGAGCTCGCGCATTCTCGATCTGTACAGAACAAGATCATTTGTCGCACATGTAAATATACACGCGCATGCACATACCGTCACACACACATACACACATGTAAACACACATTTTACAGACATATACCAGAAATATGACCACGACACACCGTTATCCTGTTCCCTAAAGAAGATGCCGACGACAACAGCGAGTTCTTAAATAAGAAGATTTGAACAAGAGAACACCGTTCACTTGGACGTTCGCGAGAGATGGTGTAAATTAATTGACTAAATTAATATTTCTTTCGTAAATTTTTCAGGTATTGTAAAGATAGAAAGACGAGAAGTACGGGTCCTAAGAGACGACCCTCCTCTTTTGCTTCACTCATAGTCTCTTGCACGCATTTCTTTGTAACTTTTCCTACTTCCATATTATATATATATACCTATATACGTAATTTTATTTTTTTTTCTCTCTCTCTCTCTCTCTCTCGATCGCTTTCTCTCTCTCTCTCTGTTTCGCAAGGGAAGTGCCGAAAGGGAAGAGCGAATGGTGGCCGGACGCTGACGCAAAACGAGAGAGAAAAGTGGAGCGAGAAGCCAAAGAGTCATATCACATATGTGTGTATGTGTGTGTATATATATGTATATATCTTGTACATGAATTTCCACACGCAAATATAGATTATGAGAGGCAGAGACGCCAAACTAATAAACTTCGAGAGAGTGCCTCGATTATTGCAGGTGTTGCAGCAGTCAGAAACGCCAGCCGAAAGCCCGATGTCGATGGACGATGAAGTGGGACCGGTTCTCTTTCGTATGCGTCCCTTTATCTACGTGCTTTTTCCTACGCTCTATGTTCGATTCTGATTTTCCAATATTGTTAAAATTTTGCGCTTTTCTTTTAGTCACCATAGATAACGTGCTCCGCCATATATAGATGTATCACTTCTCTGTCTGTCTGTCTCCTTAATATCGATCAAATAACGAATTAGTGCCAATTAGCCCGCAGATTGACGCTGACGCCAGCTACGTCTATTGGTCCTATCTAACGTGCTATGATTATTATTATTATTATTATTATTATTATTATTATTATTATTATTATTATTATTATTATTATTATTATTATTATTATTATTATTATTATTATTATCATCCTCATCATCAACATTATTATATTATTATTGCCATTATTATTAATCGGTGATGTTTATACTCGTGTCTGTCTCGTAGGAATTTGCGTTCCGCGAGTCGTCGCGTTGCTACACGCATTCCAAATGAGTAATGCGGTAAAAGACCGATAAACGCGGTACAACAAGGGAAAACGCGTTAAATAAGCAAATGCCTACACATGTGTCAGGCGAGTTCTCTCGCCGATAATTCTCTCGAGACTTGTCGATAATTGAAAATCCATCATGTTTTGATACAAAGTGCAGTTTTGTACGCTAAAATGCGTACACGATTATTACAACGAAGAAAAGTATCTTTTAAAATTTTTTTAAAATAATGTAAATGGCTGACCGGATACACGATTATCACAGCCGCGTTTATCGGACGAAGAAGATTGCGATCGCGTGTCGGATTCAAACCGTTCTACTCGCTTTTGATATTATTCGAAACGTGCAAAGATATCGCACATATAAATCTGCATCCGATTTATATTTTTATCTTTAGCTACTCTCTCGAAATTTGTTTGAACTTGCGCTGTACGTCCAAAAAACAAGTAGAAAATTAAAATGGTAAAAAATAGAAAGGCAACAATTGGACGATAAGCGATATCGAGTGGCGTGATAAACGGGAGTAGTTACGTAACTCGGGATGCACGTGCGAGTAATTCGAGCGGTGTATTTATAACCCAGTGGGGTATTTTTACGCATTGGCGGACGTGTCATCTTACGCGCGATCGCACAAAAGCTCACGCAAAAATATTGTAAATCCCGTGCGTATATGCGTGTGGCACGTGTGTGCGTGTGCGTGTGCGTGTGCACACACGTATTGACTCACGAAGAACGGCAAAAAGTAGTGCCGCGATAAGCGCGACACGGCGAGCCCCGCGTATAATTCGCGAATCTGTACGCGGGACGCGGGACATATCTAACACGCTTCCGCACACACGTATACACCCATACATGCACGCGTGACAAGTATGTGTTCTTTCTTTTTTTTTACATAAGACAAAAAGAATTATATCGCGGCTGTCGTTTCTTGCCTTAGCCTCAACTGGTCTGTTTTTCTTTTTTTGATTTTTATCTTGCCCTCTTCCGCCTGACGATGCTTCTACATGCTTGCTGACAATACCTTCGTGCGCTTCGCTACCTGCCAATTAACGCCTGCGAAATATTGCCGACCGAAACTCGGAAAAAAACTGTACCAACGCAAATAATAAAAAAAAAAATCAACGTAAATAATATGCACGATCGACCGATGCCACCGCACGCATGTGCCGAAACACGGAAAAAAACCTATATATGCCACCATCGCTACGACCGCCGCAACGATACAACAAAATATGTATAAATATGCTGACACACGAAAAATGTCTTGATTGGGAAATGTCTCGGGAATGCCGAAAACGGAAACGGATGTGGTCGACGCACGGAAAACTGTGTATGCGGCTGTAAAAACCTGAAATCTGTGTACACGTATAAAAACGCAAAAAAAAAACCGTGGAATCGGACAAAATCGAACGAACGTGTGAACATGAAAACGAAAAAAATAAATATGAAACGATACGAAAAAAACGCAGACGGCGACGATGCCGACGAACATGACGGGAATGAGTACGTTGGCTGGCGGAGTATCAGGAGTGCCGGCAACTGCGATGCCCGGAGGACTTCAGAGCGCCGGTATGGCGGGCATCGAGCTCGGCAAGAAGCGGATGCGCGACTCCAATGATGATCTGCTAATGGTACCACGGCTTATGCATGAAGTACACTTTCCTTTTTTTCGTAGCTGGACTCCGGTAAAATGGCCTCGATGTCACAGCGATTTTCGCAGAATCCTGACACATATATACGTGTATATCGTATATTCTTCAAAATTTTCTGTACCTTGATATGATGGAAGATATTATTGCGCCAGCAAGAAGTTGACCGATAAATTCACAATACAACAAGATATGTTAACGACGTTTCGAATACATATTGCGTTAGATATTATTGGCTACATTTATCATCCAGTCGCGGTGTTGACAGCTTTTTCAACATCGTTAATCAGAATGCAAGAAATTAATCGCTGGCAGTCATATAATCTTATGCTAATCTCGCGGCATTTCGAATTGGTGTTTGCCCGTACTTGCTCGTACTTGCTTGTGCTCAATCGGGGAAACTTTGCAAAACGGAGAGGTTTAAGCGTACGTTCCTCGTCGTAAATGTAATCGACCTTGCCGGTCTCGTGCGCTACGAGCGACGTCGCGAAGTTTGCGTCCCGGTATAAAGTTTGGGCGACCGCAACGAGACGGTTCCAGGCCATTTTCTGGAGATTCCACGTAGTCGTATCTTTAAGTTATGATTACAGTTATTGCGATTGTGAATACACTGCCGAGCGCGCTTAGAGCTCTAGCTCCTGTCTTCCATTTTTATTTCTAACAAGCTGTTTTCTTTATCAGCCAGAAAAAAGAAAACGGGAAAACGTTTCGGTGAAACCTTGCAGTTGACGCGTGTAAACCTAACGATACGAGATATCGCGTTTGTATACCAACACGGTGTTGTGATTGAAGCGTATATACTGGAATACCAATAACGTCACACACGGCGCCATAACTGAAACCTCTATGAGCCTAGCGACGCCACGTATGGCGTCATTATTGAAACCCCTCTAACCTTTGTAATGCAACGCGATAAATAATCGCGTCACGCGACAAAAGAAAGAATTTGCTTGAAAAAAATCATATAATAAAACGTACGGTTTCGCGAGTGAAATCGTTTTTTAAAGTTAAAGTCATAATTTGCAAGATGTGTTATAACATCCGATTTATCTACCGCATGACGCTTATATCGCACCACGTTTATTCTCGTATCGTACACGATAACGCATCGGCTTCTATCCAAAAACAAATCGCGTATAAAAAATTCTAGAGACTATATCTTTTTTTTTCTTGGTTTCGCTTTCCACTGTCGTTCGTTGCAATGTTGTTCGTACCAGAGCTTACGCCTCGTAATGTATTTATAGATCGCTTACTACTTTTTTTTCGATCGCTAGCCACGCGTTTGTATTATCACGAATGCGGAAAAGATTCTCTCTGTGAAGAGAATACGCAAAGTGCATATTCCATCAAAGTCGTGTCCATACGGAGGCACATTGAGCGTGGCTAGCGACTACCGGATATGATTTAACATACATTTATCCCTTGGCGATTCCCTGGCCAACGAAATTAGCGGATCCACGATTGCGTGAAGGGAGTACACTTTTCATCGCGATTGTTATCCGCTCGTTGGCCGCGCTTACATTTCGAGACACGCACGCACTGTTGAAACACTTGAGAAAGATTCGAATTGGTTGCAGATATATGCTTTAAAATATGTCTTTAATCCTTTAACAAAATTTGGCAAAAATTGTGTAGTCGCGACGTATGACATCTCGTTATTTTCTCATTACATTTAATGCGAGCGTGTGAAAAGTGATTTTCTATTATGTTTTTCATATTGTGGATAATCGATTAGGTGTTTCGACAAAAATTTTATTTGAGGCGCTTGACCGCTAAAGTTATGACAACTGATTTCTTATTAAATTTTTGCTATGAAAAAATTAACTGTTAAAAAGTCTGGAAGGGATTGAAGAAGAGATTACTGAAGATTTCTCAACGTTAAAGGATTAATGAAACGATAGAAATGAATACGATGGACGCAATATATTGATACGGAAGTGTGCGCGTGCTTCGATGCGAGCTCGGCAAGTCAACCGTCGACTCTAATCTCCGTACGTCAGGACCCTCCTTCGCGAAATGAAATGTAAAAGAGAATAAAGAGGGCGAGTCGTGAGGCCCTAAAGGCTCGCACTTTCGCGGTATGCCACGAATCTTGCATACCGCGGTGCTGCGTCTACGCGGAGCGTTAGATCTGTGTAAATTCTGAGCTTGCGCCGATGATGCATGCTGTGCTTAAGCGACTACCGAGGTGATGGTGGACGTTAACGTCATCCCCTCGACGCTCTGGACGATGACCAAAATTCTTGGAAGTTCTTGTCGCGAAGGATCGCGTCAAGCGGACCCTTATCGCCGCGACGCGTTTCGAGACATCGAGACATCGCCGCCCGCGAGACGGCTTCCCTTTATCTTCGTTAGAGTCACGTCGAATCTGCTAAAGAGCACTGTAGATCGCTTACATACACTTGCTACCTATTTTAATACTACCCTTTCTTTTACTTCTGTCTTTATATATTATACATATCACGTATATATATCTCGCTCTTTCTCTCTATCTCTCCGTCGCTAATACTGTCAATCAGCATCTGAAGCGCGATCGACAGATTCGTTCGGGTTTGAGACGTAATTTTATCCATGTGCAACTTTCTAACTCCGAACGCCAAGACGAAAATGGATTTTCGCTGTACAAATAGAGGCTTTCTTCAGAAAGCGCGCATAACTTCTCGGTATTTTCGGTACGTGAGTTTTCAATATGCGAAGAGAAAGAAGAAGTGCCTGCATAGAATCCATATAAATTCATAAGAATGCGAACTCTTGTTGCAGAAATGTATTAATATTTCAGAACAAAAATTTTGAAACGTGATAATATCGAAGTAGTCGAATGTGAATGGATTTTCTCTGTACGCGTACACACAAGATATATCATAAGATATGGGAATTACGGATTTTCTTTGGTGAATTTGAAGTCGAAAGTTTTCTGACTGTATAGAGCTAAAGAACAAACAAATCTTTCTTTTTAAGCAAACTTTAAATGAATTTTATTATAGCCTAATTTACATGTAAGTCATAATTAGAAAGAAAGTTATGCTGAATTTTTAAAAGTCATAATAACGTCAAGTTGATTAGCGCATAGCCATTTCTAAATTCATTAAAAGGAATAACGCTGTTATAATTCTCTTTCTAAAGTGTATTATTTCTACATATATATATATATATATATATATATATATATATATATATATATATATATATATATATATATATATATAAACCACTATTGTTTTCTTATTTTTATTATTATTTTTATTATTCTTAATATGTGATCGGAGAAGCAAAAAATTTGATGGAAACTTTTGCTACGTTTGTTTTGATATATCAATATATTTTCGGAAGTCTTAGTAGACAGCAACGGTCAGTACGAATGATAAAGAGCTGAAAGCCATGTTGCCTCTTGCGTGATAGCCAGTTGCACATTTTCAAGCAAACAAAACGCAGTGTGACGCTGATTCGCTTTCGCGCACACGCTTACTGGCAACGTTTCGCAATTACGTTTATTTTCTTAGTCGCGAAGCGCATACGGGCGAGTTTGGAGTCGTTCGCGGTGCAATCGGGAAGTTTGCTCGTAAAGTCACGGTTCTTGAAAATTGTATCCGTGCGTCGTTACGCGACTCCGAGTCCTTGGTTGGTGAGCAAACCGCGGGAACGCGTGTTAACACGCATATACATATATGTATGTAATATCTATGCCGCTGTGACAATATGTTTCACCCCGGCCAATTTATTATAAGTCAGCTTCTGAGCTTTTGCATCTCGTCTACCGCAGCTTCTAACTCGAACCGTGTTTTACACCTCGATAGAGATTTTGATTTGGCTTTCCCCTCTTTGTTGCGCACGCGTCTGCCTCTCGCAGACGATTTACCAAAGTGTCCGCTCACCAAGTATCACCGCAAGCTTACCAGCTTTCGTGAATCCGTGTTGTGCAACTTTCGCATCACGTATCGGTATCGCGAAGCCTTTTGTTCTCCGAGCCAAGCCCAACTTTTTGCCTTTTATTAATATCTCTTCTCGATCTTGCTTTTTCTTTTTCTCTTTCTTTCTATCTGTCCCTCTTTCTCTTTGTATCTTTCTCTTCAGTCTCTCCGTTTCGCTCGCAAATGAGAAACGATTCATTTGTCTTCACATTTATTCCGCAAAAATGGACGAAAAGCTTTCAGATCGGACATTAGCATCGACACTTTGTTACAGCGCGATTCCTGCTTCTTTGCTCTCGCAATAATCTTAATAGGAAAAGGCGACAGTGCAGTTTTTTCGATCGGTATTTTGATCGTTTATTAATGTAAGGCGACGGTCTCTCTTTAATCGAGCCGCGCACGGTCCTCGATATATAACAATGGCTGGTCTTTCTGACACGCTCCCAGTAGTAGAAACAGAGGAAAAGTGCAAAAGAAAGAAAGAAAGAAAGAACGAACGAACAAAACATTTTGCAGTTATCCAACAACGAAACGTCGTCGTTTGGGAACGTCGCCGCAAGCTGCGTCATCGGCACAACTTTTACACACTACCACAAGTCCAACACTCTTCTCCACCGCGTCACCGTCTACTCTCCCCCGTCCCCCTCGTTTTTTTGAGACACGACCCTTTCTCGTTTCCCATCTCGAAAATCCAATTATACAGACGCAACGCGCCTCGTCCTCGAAATTAGTTGAAACCGATCCTGTCTTTGTTGCAGATGGACATGAAGTCTGTCGGGTCGTTCTACTACGAGAATTTTGTAAGTGCAGAACCTAAACATTGAATCATAATTCATATGCTGTGATCCATTTCTTCGCGCGTATCGCTCCGTTTGTACTCGCGATTAACACGATCTCCTCCCATCCAGGAGTGTTATTTGTCTAGGAGATTTCAATTTCTTGCAGCGAGATGTAAAAATTCTACTGACAAAATTCTTTTCGCATTATCATTAAATTCGCAGATAGCAGCGATTGTTTCTTTGTAAATCAGTGTTAACATCGCAGATGTAATTCCTCCCGGCTGCGACACATGCGACGTTAATCGCTGTTTTGCAAAGAAGACGAAAGAATCACTGTTACATCGATATCAACTCATCTTAAAATACTAATTTGTTACGAATTACGATTTACGATTGTGTTGGACGAAAGAGGTCGGCCTTTCGGCCACGTCAAACCCGACGTCTCCTGCACGGCTGGATCAAGAAAACTCATGAGCACGCAAAAGAGAACAATATATCGTATCCCTGGCCCAAAACGGAGTCGAGGCTTTCACGGAGGAAGCTTCCGCTCGAGAGTGGCCACGTCGCTCACGTCACAAACCCATTCTAATCACGAATCTCTTTACAATTCTTTTTGCAGGCCTTCCAAGGGATGGTTCCGTATAAACGACCGGCGGCCGACAAGTCCGGCGTGCCGGTCTATCAGCCTACCGGTGCGACGACCTATCAACAGTTAATGCAGCTACAGCAGCCCTTCGTGCCTGTGTCATGTGAGTACACTGGAACACCACCCCTACCCACCCAAACCTCTAACCAATCGGTCGTGCAACCTCCGAACGTGCAAAGCAACCACCACGCGATGGTGGTGCAATCCTCCTCCTCCCAGGGAGCCGCTGGCGCCACAGTCAATAACTGCGCCGACGCCAACAATGGCGTGCTGATGGATCCCTGCAACAATCCGCCGCCGCCACCTCCGACTGCTGACAATAACAGTAACAATAGTAACAGCAGTAACAAGCAGCAGGTTACCACGCAGAATCACGATGTCGAAAATGCGCGTAACTCCCCCGAATTGAATCACTCGAGCCCATCGTCGCTGCAGCAGCAGCAACAGCAGCAGCAGCAGCAGCAGCAGCAGCAGCAGCAGGTGCAGGTGCAGCAACACCAACACCAACACCAACACCAACATCAACACCAACATCAACAGCAACAGCAGCAGCAGCACCAGCACCAAATTAATCAGCTGACGTTGCCACCAGCGATGAGCCCGTTGACCTCAATGGCCGGTCTGACCTCGATGCCCGGCGTGGTGAACATGGCCGGTCTGACCTCGATGGCTTCCATGGCTTCCATGGCGAATATGTCACCGATAACAAGTATGACTTCTATGAGCAATTATAACTCCAATATGGCGAGTCTGAATATGCTCAACAGCCTCGGGATGGCCTCCCATTATCGAGATGGGTTACCAGCCCATCTCGATCCAGCGGCTCTCGCTAAAGAGGTTGCTCAGAAAAACTATGCTAAAGCCATCAAGCTCTCGCAAGCCTCGCAGTCTTACGGCCTCGGCCAGCTCGCCGCGCTTAATTACACCGGCGTTGCTTTGAACAAACAAAACCTCGTGAATCCCGCCGCGGCGGCCGCTGGGAATCCCGCGGTGGCGGCAGCCAGTCTGCAAGCCACCGCGGCGACGCCCAGACCCGTCATCTCGAGTCTGGCCGGTATCCCGGGCGCCCTGACCTCACCGCTGTCCGCGGGTATCCTGGCGTACTCCAGACCGCCGCCCACAGCGACCCCCCACATAAACCCATATTCCCTAATCAGACAACAGATCTTGCCGAATCCATATGTCCAAGCGTCGATACCCGGCGCTGCGACTGTACAGACCTCGCCCTATCACCATGTCCAGAATCCGTATGCTGTTCTACCTGGAGTAGGCAGCGTACCCGGGGTAGCGGCCGCGGCCGCGGCTGCGGCTGCGGGTGTACCGCAGATACCGCAGATGGGCAATCCGGCGACGATAGCGGCGCAGCCGCAGGTAGCGATTCCCGTGAGCTCCGGGGTGATTATGCAACCGTACAAGAAAATGAAGACGTCGTAAAGACGTCTTTGCCTGCCGGCACGGGAGGACTCGTCTCTTCTCACGAGAGTGCCGTTCCTTCCTTCGAGCACCTTCCATTCTCTCCCTCGCGAGAACGAGCGAACGATTTCCGCGATAGTCGCTATCGGACGATGATTGCCGCTACCGATCGCGCGGTAGTCGTGCAGCATTTTAGATAATTCTAGAGTATCTCTTTACAATTAGCGTTCAATTGTGGAGACGAATGACGGATCGTAAAAATTATTACGATCCCGAATAGACTTTCGCAATTGTATTTTCGTAGTTTCGTAGTTTCAGTCTCAGTAAGATTGATAAGAACGGTTAGAAATAATAGCGTTTGTGGAAATAAAAAAGATTAATAAAATACATTAAATCTATAAAATTGAGCTAAATGAATATTTGATATATTAGTTAACAATAACTCAGTGGGAATTAGTCCTAGAATGTTATACTTTTCGGCATAAATCACATAAGTGGAGATTAAGTGGAGACGGTGAACTTCTTGTCATACGTTGTTATTTGATTTTTCTATATTTTGCTGATAAAAGTGTTTTAAAAAGAGAGAGAGAGAGAGAGAGAGAGAATGTATGTACAACATATACATTCTTTATACGCCATGTACAAAATATTGAATTGCAATTTGTTAGCTTTAATTTTATTCGATATTATTAAAAAAAATTACGTATTTAAATCTTCGACTACATCGACTACATCGATGAAACGAAAAATGTAGAAAAACAAAAGTGCAGTCCTAAGATATTAATCTCCATCGCCGATGCTCAAAAAGCGAGAAATCGGACTTCGTTCGCGAGAGGGAAAGAATATTCAGTTGAGCGATTGCTGAGACGAGAGATGTTGATATAAAGAAACAAGTTCCGAAAATAGATTCATTTTCTAGTCAGACATTGTCGGTGAACAGTGCCTTATTGACCCAATTCCATTTGGAGCGTTATAAGCGTACAACTGCAGAAGAGAATGGTGAACGATGCGAGGAAGTGTGGGATTTTTTCCCGTCATATTAACCTGCTTGCTTAAATGACTGAGGGAGACATGACTACCGTTCCGATCTTATTTCCGTCGAAATAAACCTGAATTTAATTTCGACCAGAAATTTCGACTTGCCGGTAAAGACTGCGTTCGAGAGAAGGCGAGAAAGAGCTTGCGAAAAATTGAGCGTGGCCGAAGTGTTGGATTACATTAATTATCTATTTTACTATATGATTTTTTTTTCTCTAGAATAATAGGGATTTGCGATATACTTGATATAGTTTTTAACTTTGCCGATAATTAGCGTTGTTTTACTGTAGAGAACTATTGGAAATGTTATGTGTCGTTGCGTGGCTCCGTTTTGTTCTTTTAATAAGCTAAATTATTGTAAATAAGTCAACTTGCGCCGTAAGTACGGCATTGCAATATTTTTATTTCGGAATTACACAAGTTTTCGTTATAGCCATTCGTCCAATTTTAACGTATAACGTCCGAAACAAGGAAGATAAAAACGACGCTTGGCCTATGTCACGTTATGTGCGATACTTGCCTTTAAGTCCATAGTGTTAATTAGCGTTCGCGATTAGGGTTCTTGAAATAATTATTATTCGACGTTAGATTATTTTATTAGAGCACGGTTTGCTTGTTTACATATTGTAGTAATATTTTCAAAATTTTATTTTATTTGTTCGTCTCGGAAGAGGAAGTTAAATAATGTTAAATAAGAAAAAAATCGCGCAAAGTACATTGGTTTTAACATTTTAGCATTACGTAGTGCATTCAGAAAACTGTTTTTTTCGTTATCACATGATAGATTTTGGATTACACGTGACTTGTGCGTGATATTTGTTAATATTTAAAGAAAATTGTTTTAAAATTTTTATTGACTTGACCTATCTTTTTTTTTAGTTAGATATAAGAATATACATTATGTCTGTATATGGCGACATATATTTCCTAAAAACACCTTGCACATCGAGTATAAATTCGGACTGGAAGATGCGACGCTTCCAGTAGGCCCTTAGTTGTCATGTAATATGCTTAGAAATTAGGGTAGTTATTTGTTTTATACTTAGCGTATCTATTATCTTTAGCGTAAGCGTGCTCGAACACAACGTACTCTTCTGTCCTAATGGATTCAATTCGGGGGAGTCTGTTGCACACAGTGAATTTCGTCAATTGCGACCTATGAGCTTATGCATTTAGCCGAATGAGAGAAGTACGGAAAACAATTGAGAAAGAGAAAGAGAAACACGGCGAGTCCGCGGGATATGTGGATATATTTACGTGGAATTGAACGAAGAAAGAGGATGGAGAGTAAAAATTGATCGATCCAACCTTGAAGGCGGTGGGACGGGAAGGGAAAATGTCTCGTTGATTGCCCCTCGAAGGTGGGAAGAAAACGAGTTCACATGCGCATCGTGGTACACGACCGCACAAACATTACTCTTAAGACACTCACACGACTTACATGATAGACACTGCGTATATTTTTATTAATTCGCGCATATAAGGGTAAGAGAGAAAAGCGATTGTGCGGTGTTAGTTGAAAGAGCGCAATTTGTACGCGAGAAAACACAGGGAGACGTATTCACGCGTACATTTACTTTCCTCTCTTCCGCATGTCCGCATTCACGTGTCTGCCAGTGATTTGAAAGTTTGTTTAAGTCCTAATGTATAGTTGTAAACATATATACATATGTGCATATAAGCATATATATGTATATATGCGTTTGTAAATAATTTTTTTATATACAGGATGAAATTGAAAGATATTTGTCGTATGTGTTAAAGTTGTATGCGTATATAATATATATAAATGTTTGTGTGTGTATATATATATAATATATATATTTTAATAATATATAATATATAACATATAATGTATCTTACATAATATGTGTCATATATATTAAATATAATTATATATATATATATATATACACATACATATATGAAAAGCACACTCGCTGGCACGTATAGTAGTGGCAAAGAAACGAAACGGCCGGTCGTATCGTAATTTTCACGAAAAAAAAACCAAGCGAACAAATTGTACGACGGTGGGAATTATTTGTGTACACGAAAACGCGGAAGAACAGAGCGAGACGAGGTATTTTCCGAGAATCCCGGCACGTATGCAAGTGAAATGTACTTTTATCGCTCCATGCGAAAAGTTCGCGATATACTTATCTTAAATCTCTCTCGTAAAAGTTTAGTTTTAATCCTGGTCCTGCTCGTGACGTGGAAAATTGCAATTGCTAAGAAATTTTATTCAGATTACAATGTCGTATCTCTCCTCCTGGCCCGAGAGCTCGAGATACGGATATGATTGGAGAATAAGCACATTTTTTTCCCTTACAATTCCTTCGGTTCTTCCGCGGTATTAGAAACAACTTCTTCCAAAGGGTTATAAAGTGTCACCTATGCCGAAAACGCACAAGATTGTAGAATGAGATCGTCTTATGATTCTAGACTAGCGACTTTCAACTTTTAACAATAACGAACATCACAGAATAATCTGTGGATAATTAAACCGTAAATTGATACACACACACACACACACACACACACACACACACACACACACACACACACACACACACACACACACACACACACACACACACACACACACACACACACACACACACACACACACACACACACACACACACACACACACACACACACACACACACAGCACGTAATTTAAAAATCAAAACACATCATTCTTATAGAATTATAGATTTCAGATAAAAATATTTCTTATTCGCCTACTTATTTAGTATGTCGTTGACTATCTTATAATCTATTTGACTTTACATATAATTGTACATGATGAACGTATTATCTGATAATATTCGAATAATTACTTTATAAATATTTCTTCCATGATCTAAAGTTGTTCTTCTATTGAAATGAAGAATCTATACATATTTTTCAAACGCTCATAACTTATACATTTATAATTGACGAATTAACGTTTGTAACGTCGAATTTTATTTGTTTTGAAAGATAGATTTTTACTAAAATCTATATAAGTTAAAAGTGATTATTATATTGTTTTGAAGTCAGAATCGAGAATTCTCAAGGGTATCATGGGGTTTTCCATAATGAACGCCACGCGAGGGAACTCCTCGAGACAAATGCCGTTTTGTTACAAGTGACCAAGGGAATTTATTGAGGCGCCGTGTCCCAGAGGGAAGAAATTGTTTCTATCCTTAGGATAAACGCGCGTGCGGCGGTCCTATGTGATAATATATAATGTATTACACTCATATGTACACACGTTACACGCACACACTGTTCTCGCATGCGCGTGGCACTGGAGTATAGTAAGATTAGCCCTTTCAGTGTCTTCTATGGCGTCAGCTTGGAACTCACGATCAGTACTTATGATGCCACGCGTCACGGTATCATACGTGACGTCATCGGCGCTAAAGGGCCTCGAGAGAAGATGGCGATATAATAACGTTAATCCATAAGCAAAGTCCTAACGGCCTTGGACAAGCCGAGGATTCGCGGCGATGATGCGCGATCAAGTTCCGTACTCGACTTAACGACAGCTCTATAAGGTACAAGGATAAGCGGAGAGTCGATAGGATCGAGCCTGAAATACCGATTACGGACCGATACACTTTTAGGGTTCCTGAAAAACTTGATGTCTACAAATTATATACGTACATTATCGAGAGGGTGGCTGATATTTTTAAGTTCACACCGAAAACCCGGAATCGCGTTTTTGGGCTCGACGCGATCGGTCCGAAGAGCGATCGATCGGTCGCCGCCGTTGTTGCATCAAATGTAGCAAAATGTTTCCTTAGAACTGTGATTGTTTTATCGCAAAGCTACTACGTACTTCCATAAGAGGAATGTTCATTATATTTTACTAGAGGAGAGTGTATTCTTTTAAGGGATATGTATTAGAGTAGAGAGGGGTGTCTCGTACGCGTGATATGAGAAGCAAGAGAGAGAGAAAGGGAGAGAGAGACGCAATCCCGTGTTCTCGGTGTGACATCGGCAAAACAGCGGAAGTGCCTTCCCCTTGCACTCTATACACCATTGCACACAGAGAACACGTATACAACAAATGCCTACATTATTCAGACATGCGACGCGGGAACGAAGCACTACGATAAAGAAAAAAAAGAAAAAACTTACACGATATATAATTATATTTATATACCCTTATTAAGATAAATTGCATATATATATATATATATATATATATATATATATATACAGACATGTATCGTATTGTCGTTGTTGCATATAAGTTAACGCGATGCAACGAAAGGAAAGAAAGGAGGACATATTCCACAAGGAACTAATTACACGTACAGGAAATTATTTTGTGGATTATGTATCTGTATATATACATAACCACATATACACACATGTTCGAATACACATTATGATGAGAATGAGAGAAACGTTTTACGACTATAACTACTTATACACGCATCAGATAGTATTTATTATTGTGTACTGTACTGTCTCTTATAATTCTTCTCATTGTACATTATTATACATATACGTATGTAAACATATATATACATACACACACACACACACATACGCAGAGCTCACACATATGTAATATCGATCATGTCGAGAGTAACATTACGCACGATCTCGGGAATGTGTAGATGCAAAAGTCCGCGCGCATCTTCAACAATTGTACGCGCGCGCAGGGTCTATAATACTTGAGTCTGTCCGAATTCTTTCGTTTGTATTCACCATCGTGTTGTGTGTACTCGCGCGTTTATGTGTGTGTGTCGATGCGATCGGGATTTAATCATCGTCCTCGCGCGAGGCACGGCGAAAAGTGATGAAACGCGACAGCTTGCGCCGACTCGAGATAGAGAGATGTAGTTGATCTCATCGGTCTCGAATTGCGTTTTTTTGCGCGTGCACGCTCACGGGGTTTGTCAAGGAGTCAGCCAGTATTTGTAATAATAATGCTTGAGAAATGCATGAATATTTGTTTTATTAATGCTTCTTCTTATTTCATCTCTTTCTATATGATAAAAAGAAAAGTGAAACAGAACTTCCCGAGAGACTCGCTAATCCCTTGTAATATTTATATTTATACATATATTAGTGTATATATATATATATAGTATTATATATATATATATATATGTACTTGTGTATTATTCGATATTGCGCCCATTATTGCTCACAGTCTTAGCCTCGCTTCCTGCTTCCCTTGTTTTTAATCTCCTCTCATTCGGAATCTATTCGACTCAGTGCTTGTATCGTAACCACTTTCTGTTAAACGTTTTTCTTTTAAAATTTGTATTACTATTTTCTTTCAGTGTTATATCACGCTGTTTGCGTACCCGCTGCGATCGGTGCGACGTCACGCCGGCGCCGATCGCAATTTCCCGCGGATCAGTTACACTTACATTAATTTCGACGTATTCTTTCACTATTGCGTGCTCTTGGCGAAATTCCTGATGCCGTTGTTATATCATTGCTCATCTGCGTATCGTTGCAATTAATTTTCCTACGATCCGCGATGATTTCTCACTCGCCGAGAGCACGCGAGTTACGCCAAGCACGCGAGTCCTCTTAAGACCACGTAGATGTTAGCCGCTTTTACTATGGCGAACACCGTAAAAAAAAGAGAGTACCGTATGACTCACGACTCGCTGTCCTCTTCTTCTCGTCTTCTTCCCTGTAATCTTCACCTCCTACGCCTTCCCCTTTCAAAAACCCTCACGGCTTTTCCCGCGCTTTAGTTGCGACATTCTTGAGGCACGGAGGAGAGATGTATCTGGATATGTTAATATCTGTATCTTCCCGATCACACGTCGATCCTTTGGCCTTTTGATTCCTATTCGATTCTATACAATCGCCACATCAAGCTCCGTTCCCCGGCAAAGATGGTTGATCGTCATCGAGAAGAAGGTCGGCGCTCTTATCGCGTTTTATCGTGCTCTCGCAAGTCGTATATATTTCGAACGTGGGGTAAGAATAAATTTTGGGAGACGCGATATAAGTTTTTTATTTACGTTGATTTCGGTCGGTGATCGTACGCCGTGAACGAAAGAGGTTTAAGGCACGGCTGGTAATTAGATTCGCGTTATCGTCGCTTTGATGAAATCCGATATTATTTACGCTACGTTCGTAGTATACGGCTTCTGTACTTCCGGGAGACGATTTGGAATTTTGGATCGAGAAAAAAAATAGAATATGAGAATTGTTCAAAATAAAAGTTATTCCGATATTGGTAATTAAAGCATGTGATATAACGGACTCGTTTCACTTATTGCGACCTTTTTCAAATATTCTGATATGTCCCCACTTCATCATCCTGCGTTCCTCTCGCTTCCTCTCCAGCTTTCTTTGTTACTCATTGCTAAGCCTGCGTAAAGATGTGCGTGTGTGCCTAATAAGCTCTTCCATAATGCTTGGCACAATGAGCCTCCTGTAAATATAAAATCTTGACGAAAAAGCTCCAAAACGTGATCGCTTTGCACACTATTACATAATATTTTATTTCAGAGGCAGTTTATCATCGCGATGTTGGAGTCATTGATCTTCGCAGATCGTAACGACGCTACGCAACTATACGTGATAAGTTAAGAGGCAGTAAATGACATTTTTATCAATTGGTCTCTTTTGCATAATATTTATTACAATTTACGGAAAGACAGAGGGGAGGGGGGAGAGTGAGAGAAGGCTGTAATAAATCTTGAACATATTTTATTTTATTTTATTTTATATTGCAACAGTAACATAATTTTGTGGAAAGAACTTAAAAAGTAAAAATTTATCTGTATTGTCAGTTACAGCCTCGTACTTAATCGCAGCAAAATGATTTCGCTATAGCTGCTTCTAGTTGCGCTTCGTTTGCCGCTTCCGCCATGTTCGGCGGGCAGAGCTATTTCGCAGCGAATCGCAATCGGCAAATAACGTGGACTACCTTCTCTTTTTACATCGTCGGTATAATTTCGCTGCGATTACAAACGCGCGCCACGAACCCGATCGATTGCGAACGATCCTTATTTGTCCGCGCGCGATATTGCGGCTGCGACGAAGATAGCGCAGCGGTGTGAAAAAAAAAGAGCTCAGAATAGCCGATGCAATTTGACGAATGCAATATCTGCGACTGCATACGTATATACGCGTGTCGAGTAAGCAAACGCAATTACGCAAATACATAAACGAAAGTTTATTGTTCTGCACTCACGCATGGAGCAAATTAACCTCCGAACTGCAGTCTCATATTCGCGACGATTCGATAGTTTGGTATCGCGTTCTAATCGTCCGGACATAACGATTCGCGAATGCAAATGACGGATATACGCGCAAAAAGTACACATTTCAGCGTGATTGGTCTCTCCCACTATTAATAGTCGAACGGCGGCGATCTAGTTACTGCTTGTTTTGTTTGTTGCGCGTTGAAGCACTTTATATCGACAGAACCCGAAGAGAAATCGCGCGGTTTCCGCGGAAATTCTAGTAAGTAGTAGTTTCTGCCGTACTGTAATACGAGTAAAGGCTCAGTCACAATGAGAAAAATAAAGAATAATAAGATAAAGGAATAAGGAATAAAGGAATGTCGCATCTCACTTCAGTACACGTACATTAAAGTGAGATACAACATGCCTTATTCCTTTATCTTATTCTATATTTTGACTCATTGTGACTGAGCCCTAAGTCACTTGCTGCGCTCTATACTTGTGGCTAATAAAAGTTATATGTGCTTTTGTAATATAGCCATCTTCTGATTCTTACCAGATTATTTGCCATTTAATAATAATCAATATATCGCTGTCTGTCTTTTTCTGCGCTAAAGAATTTGAACGCAAGCGACGCTTCTTGCATACCCGCATACCTGCGCCGATATTAAAAAATCGACATGCAGCACTCTTTCCAATGTAAGTATCGCAGTAGCACTTTATTGTATTACATAATGCAAGCTTTAGCTCCATCGTCATTTAATTGTACTTATTCTATAATATATTTAATTTACTACTTTCTTATATAGAGTGTTGGCACAAAATTACATATTCTGTAGGAGATACGGATTTTATATGTGCTTACCTGAGCATTCTGCGTCTTTTTCGTACAACGTATACTAGTTTAATAAGTAGCCCCCGATTTGCGTGCTAAGGGCATTCCCCGGAGACCAATGTGAAAATCAAATTTGCGAACGAGGATATTTAAACGTCTAGAAAGATTGCGATATATCTGCGGAAAGTGCGAATAAATAATCTATCTTTATCTTGATAGAATGTTTTAATTAAAAATGTTCATTACGATAATTAACAGAGTTAGAGAAAAAACAGTAATTTGAGATCTGGGAACAAAATGGTAAAATAAACGAATTGGAAGAGTAATTTAATGAACAAAGTTTAAAAAGATTAAACTTTCAGATTAATCTTTTCAATTTCATTCAGTCAGTTATTATTATATCTCAAGCTGATAAAAAAATTTAAATGCATTGAAAAATGGGCTCAGGGATTTTTAAAAAGGATTTTTAGGATAAAAGAGGAAATCGGGTCAATTTTGCTCGAAGCGATTTTGATTTGCACAGATTTTGGGCTCGATACTTTCTGGGAATGCATTAATTGCTCCAAATGGGAAGTCATCTGTACCTATTTGCCTGGTTAAACTCTCTGTCACCTCGACAAAACTCGATATAGACACTTATACTGGCGCATGCGAACACGGTGTACTTGAAACGCAAAGCTTCATAGAAGAATGCACGAGAGAGCGTACTCGTTCGAAGGATTCGCTGCCCGTGGCTATTTTATTAACCGTTGGAGGTCAGCCACGGTTTTTAGACATTATGTATAGTTTAATATACTATGCAGTGCTATATATACCTATTCATTCGTTTGCAGCGCAAGAATTGAATCGGCGTACGCGTGCGGGCTCTGTACGAGACGAATGTGTACCAGCCAATTACATATATATGTACCACACGTATATATATATATATGCATACACACACGCCACCGCCGGTGCATGTTGAAGCGCGATCGTTCATGGTCTCTCTTTCAACTTTCTGTTTCATGCTTGCCCTCGCCTGGATACCCACCGCACGCGTCTTTCAACTGAAAATTCACCATGTGCATACCGTTTGATCCACTACCCCTGCCGACGCTTTTATCCCGACCCGACCGATGCAATCCCTGACGTCCTGTGTGATGGCCTACGTGGCGCCGATCCAATCCTCTAATTGATGAATCCTGAAACACCCACGATCCATACGATGGCTCCCATTCACGATCCTCGCCTCGCCTCGCCTCGATCGAATTACACTCGTGTGGCGATTGTGTGACAACTCTCCCGCTCGTATGTCGAAAATCTTCGCGACAAAAAAATATCAATACGCCACATTATTAATCAATATTTAAAAACAAACGTTCGTTATCGCCTATCCGTAAAATTATCCTCTGCGTCGCACGATAAATGACAAATATGTAATAATAACACGCGTACGCACGGATCGTCAATATCGTTGGTCGCACGCCATTTGAAACTCGATGCAAAATCGTCAATCATTTTTTTCGCGTTCGTTAACCAATCATGGACGAAACTACACGGTGATGGATTGTCGGTGCTTTTCCCTCTTCCCTCTTCTCCTTTTTTTTTGTTTCTCACAATCGCCGATCTCGTTTCGTTCGTTGGTGGCCACGCTGAATCGTTTGATAAATATTTGGCAAACGAATGAACGAAATAAAACGATATACGGATTCGAACATTGTCGCGTGATTCGAAAATGGCGGCCCGCGATAATAAAACAAAAAATAAACGATATGATAATACCGATTATACACATATAATATATATGCACATGATGTATATACTCGCGGATGGGTGGCGGCGACCTGACACATGCGTTCTTGTTCTCCGCTTTATCACGCGCTTCGGTCCGACTGGTTGATTGATTTTTCCCGATTTTGCCTCTATTTGATCGTGCATACTTCTACATGTAATCTTCCATTTTCAATATATATATATATATATATATATATATATATATATATTTACACACACACACACACACACACACACACACACACACACACACACACACACACACACACACACACACACACACACACACACACACACACACACACACACACACACACACACACACACACACACACACACACACACACACACACACACACACACACACACACACACACACACACACACACACACTCACACACACACTCTCACACACACACTTACACACACACACTTACACACACACACTTACACACACACACTTACACACACACACTTACACACACACACTTACACACACACTTACACACACACACTTACACACACACTTACACACACACACTTACACACACACTTACACACACACACTTACACACACACTTACACACACACACTTACACACACACTTACACACACACACACACACACACACACACACACACACACACACACACACACACACACACACATATGTTATACACTATTTATAATGAACATATACGTATGTTCTTGAAACGCTGGCTTGGTATGTGTGCACTGCCGCCGCATTATTTTGATGCCCCCGTGGACAAAATCGGAATTAATGTTTGTGCGGCACACCCCGGTACATGCATCCGTCGTTCATCGAATTTAAAATGGGTATAATATTGCGCGCTCGAATACACACATACCGTTCGCGCGCTCCATAACACGCGTGGCAACCAACGCTCGGAAATTCCCTTCTCGTTTGCACGACCATGCGTGTAAAACAAAAACTTGACAAAAAAAATAAATAAATAAACGACGGGCGCGACGACAAGTTGACGATTTACACTTTCGTTTTCCGTAATTTACGCTTTCATTTTTCTCGCCCTTTTTCACTCGTTACTCGCGTACCGGCCCG
Source organism: Temnothorax americanus (assembly GCF_048541705.1). Classification (NCBI taxonomy): domain Eukaryota; kingdom Metazoa; phylum Arthropoda; class Insecta; order Hymenoptera; family Formicidae; genus Temnothorax; species Temnothorax americanus. The sequence goes on along the minus strand of NW_027509548.1, from coordinate 221,249 downwards.
GCGCTGCGTTTATCGGGACGACGAACGGCTGCGACTGCAATTTAACCGACGACTCATCATGTTCCTTCGTGGAGTGCTTAATTAAAAAAAAATAATAACAATAATAACAATGACGCAAAATTAAATAAATGACACGCATAAAAAAAATTTTGGAACTGAACGATAAAACGAATTCGATCTCACTGTCGTACATGTACCTGGATGCTCCGAGGACACGCTCCACGCGTGTCTCCTTTGATCTGGTGCCTTCTCCACCGAATTCAACCAACTGTGGTAATGAACGACCACTAAAAAAAACTACCAATACTTGAAAAAAAAAAAAAAAAAATACTGTACGAACACTGCCTCGTTTGCTGCATGTGGATCGCCTTAGCAGCCTTAGCCACTGTCGGGGCCCAAATGGTCCCCCAAAACGCTCACTGTGTCGTCTACACAGACAGCTGCGGACAGGTAGACTCATTATTGTAACCAGTTTTTTATCCGGTCTCGAATTTGCATCACAAGCGCCGTTCGGGTAACCGGGTGAGAGAAGTTTTAGCGTGCATGCGTATCGCCATGCTGGCCAGTCTGCTCAGCATGCGATTCCTTGAAGATCGCAGTAGCGAGAAGCCACGATTATTTTCACTAATCGAACTTCAGGGAATCCGTACGTTATTACCTTCGTCATTGTTGCATTGTTCTTTACAACATTGCGCGAATGATGAATCTTGTACATGTTACAACGTTCGTCTCTTTCTTATCTCTATAGATCGATCCCGCGGAATAATCTTTGGATTTTAAAAGTTGGAAATTCCGTGGCGCGCTTTGATGCAAGTTCGAACTTTAATTGCTGCTAACCTTCAAGGTTAACGAGGGAAAAGGATGTTATCCTCGGATATCGCTCGATGAATGGAACAAGCTTTCTTCTTTACTCGTGCGCTGTTTAGGCAGCAGGAAAATTGACGTTTACTTCTCTGTCCGAAGAGTGAAACGTTGTATAATCCGCATCTCTCGGTAACCTTGGCTATAACACGTAGCTTTCGGGGGCATCTCCCTCACGACTGCTCACCGCAACTATAACTGCGAATAACCACTGCCTTATCTGGTGTTTGTCTATTATTATTATACCAATAATTATTATTATGCTATTTCGAAAGCGTTGTCGTCACCTTCGGCCCCCTTTGCCCCCACCTCCCCCCCCACACACACAGTAAACAGACATACACACCCACACTTAAACAACGTGCACACACGAATAAACCTGTTCACGAAGAAAGAGATGCACGCTTCTTATACAGTAATTAGTATGATTAGTACTTTTGCCATTAAACGGTTTGCCATGTATCTATATATATTATATACATATACATATTATTATATATCTATCATGCCATTGTCTTGAACCGCTTGTCTGATTAACGTTGCGCGCGTTATTTGTGGATGAGGATATTGTCGGGATGTCTTTTAAACATTTCTTTGTATTCGTTACGACTGAATCTAATGCTACGTCTGAGAGCAACTTTCATCCTTGTACGCTTCAATATCTATTTGTTTATTTTTTTCTCTCGCAGTGCATCTTACCGCAAGTAGCAATTACGATACGGACAGCTGTTACGAGTGTCGGGCGTGTAAACTGCATGCTCATTAATATTTTACAATACTAAGGGAGCGCGTATTGAGAAACCGGAGGGCATGAAATACATTTCTGAGTTCTGCGCAAACTTGTCTTCGATAATATATGTGAAAATAATCTCTTTTGCTACAACAATTCTTGCTAATCACAATTTTTCTAAATCGCTTACAATTAGTATAGTTGGATGATTTTTATTTCGGAGAAGTCTATCTGTTTCTGTTAGAAATACCTAAATTTCTTCCGAGAAGATGTTAAGTTATAAATCTATTAAGAATTAAATTTCAAATTCTCTGATAATGGATTTTTTACATAAATATCTATAGATCGCATTATACATACTATGTAAATTATTTTTTATAGTATGAGATATAATAATTAAAATTATAAAATTATAAAATAATTATATATATATATACATATTACACCTTTTTGTATCAAGAGAGTTTTAAAAAGTATTTTAATTTAGTTTTAATATCAAGTATTTGTATTGTTTTCGAGTTAAAAAGTGTGCAACTAAGCCAATCACGTTAAACGAAAGTTTTAGCAATTATTCGATCTATATCTTTTTTGAAACAGTGCAGTTATGATAACTCGTATTCTCTGGTTGGTATCGTATGCATCGCGTTGACATACACACGAAATTCGTAATATTTATCATAATTTCCGAATTTAAATGTGCGCGTGCACGAGTTTGTCGAATAATTATTCGAAATACTAAAATATCTCGAATTCTCTGAAGAAGTCGATTATTTCGCCGGAGCTGTCCACATTTTCATTGGGCAATGACAATGGCGTGATTTACGACGTGTAGATTCAAAGAGCTGTAGAAGAGCCGGCTTTCGCGACGGAACATTGACGCATAACACTGTTCTTCCATTTAGGACGTTTATGAGTAACGCGTTTGTCCTCTTGTTTTCCGAATTAGCATATGGCATATAGCTGCGAAAGGTAATGTTATCCTTGCCAAAAAGTCGAAGCGAATTGACGTGAACAGAATTCGAGTAATTTTAAAGGACAGATATCTGCCTTTGATGATCGATCTTGAAGATCAATTTGAGAGTTGAGATCTTTGTCACTGATTTAGAGCAAAAATACACGCAGTTTTCGCAGTTGGACCGCTCATTTCCGCTTACTTGGTCAAAAAACGTGTCTCTTACGCTTGCACACTGATTGCTTTCGACGCAATTAACTGCCGTGAGGCACAAAATATAGTATACATGGGCATGGAATAAAGAAGCGCGTGCGAAGCTTTTACGTCCGAACCGTTATTCGAAACCAATAATCATTTCCATTTTGACAAGGCTTTCCCTGCGCACGGAAAACGATCGGATCTACCGATCGCTGCGCATCTATCTCGAATATATATTAGTTTCTTACCCATATTTTTGGCTAGCTCTGTCGTTATGGTTGCGGAGTCGCAGTTGACATAGTGTGTTGAACTTATTTGCAGTAGAATATTATTAATTTGACGGCTTACGACATCCCACATCCATATTATACGATATTGCCGATATAATTGCTGATTATCCAATTCTTCCCCCCACCCCCCGCCCCTTCTCCCCCTCTCGCTACTGCGGCCACTCTAAATCACTTTGGTTCGCTGGCGTGGATCATTTGCAGGACTCTTTTCTTCCGTAGCTTCAGTAGTGAGTGAATGTGTGTGTTTCGGTCTCATAATTTACGCACGCGAACCAAAGTCGATGGTGAGCTGGCTTTTGGCAGCACATTAATGCTTGGGTGATGATATTATATTATCATCGCTGATACACGACCGCTCGTCGTCACCTCCGTCGTCGTCGCGAGATTCGATCATTTAATCACACTTGGTACGATCGACATTTCGAGTAACACCGATGATCACTCAAGCAACGATACCCCCCTTCTCCCGGGCCATTATTTGCATGACCAGACTCTGTGTTCGTAGCGAGTTATCTCTTATGCAATTGCAAGAATTGTTTATTATTATTATATAATGGTTAATATTATAGTTAAACCACTTATTACTAGCGTTATCATTACGATTATTATTATACTGTTGCTATTAATGCTATTATGACTGTTATAATTCTTATTACTGTTATGTTTAAGATTTTTTAATATTATTATTATGATTATTACAAGTGCGCAGGATAATCTTTTGCCGAGATTATCGAGAGTCACACTATAAAATAAGTTATTAGCGTTTACATTTTTTGTGATACATTTTCATATATTTTGCACGCTTCTATGGTGAGCCTATGGTATACTTTCGCGCGATTATACTTCGTTTCTTTAATAATTTTTTTGTTTAAACTTAATTTTTCATATATATATATATATATATATATATATATATATATCTGTCTGGTAGGTTGTTAATGCTTTGATTTAACGTTTTTGCTAACACGAAAACCGTACTCTGGAATTTGATGTTTAATCTATTTGCTGCATTTGTCTCCTATATATATTTCGGATATACGAATAATTCTTCTAGATACGAGTGTACGTGTGTGTTTCCGTGTGTGTGTGTACATATAATATGCATACATCTTTTGCCGATGGGTTAATAAAAGGAACGGGTAGTAGCTGTGTAGCTGGGTGGAGTTTCCGCTTCACTTTTACTTTAATCGTATTCTTTCGATAGCCAATGTTCTATAATTCGCATTTATGTCTTTCTCTCTTCCATTTGCCATTTGTTAAATGTGGAATTATATTCGCGCTCGCGAAAAATATTGCTCGCTTACGATTCGAGAAACAACTTCAACACGGAACATTTTCTTGTCTCCGCTATGATATATCTATGCCTATATATGGTGCGTTTTAGCGGTATACGTAGTTGCGTAGTATGTGCGTACATATTATATATATACATACACACATTTATATATGTAATTATCGCTCTTATCTCGCGCGCAAACCGGGTTTATATTATATCGATGTCCAGCATCGTTTTCGATCGGAAATGAGTGACGGAGAGAGGAAGAAAAAGAGAGCGAGGCGCAGAGAATTTCGTACATTCCTGCCAGATTTTTCTGTTGTTTTCCCATATTTTGTTAACACTAAAATTTCAGTCTAGTCATTATGCCTGAATGGCCCGCCGAGAAGAGGGCTTCCAACAAACCTGATTCGCAAATTCTGTACAATGTTCATCAGCATAGGATACGTACGTTGCGAAGTAATCACGCATGAAAGTGCAGTCGAGTGTATCGCGACCAAAAATAAATATTCGAACGTGACAATTACTATGCTGAATATTTTAATTGAATCATAGACTTTTAATTTTTCCAAATTTTCGATGAAATTTGCGAATCAAATATCCTTGTTTCTAGGCGCGCTCCCTACATACATTGTGCCCGGAATATCATGATTAGCGTAACGAAAGTGTCTCTCACACACACACACATACAGACAAACACACATAACCGGCACGCGTTATAAACATAATACGAATTCCCTTAATTTTAGCCCAAATCAAGCCAATTTTGCAAATCCCGGCAAACCGTTAATGTATCCATTCGGTAGAGTTAACACGATTAGATGCAAGACTCTGTTGCAGTCGATTAGAATTATTTTAATTTTATCACCACAATATATACATACCATAATAGGAAATGTCCTGTTTGAAACAAAAGTTCTACTGCAAATTTATCACTTAATTTGTATGTGCGAATACTCGGCGGTCGTCTTTTACTTCGTCCTTCACTTTTAAATAATTGATCACGACGCGAGAAAAGTGTCGCTTGAGAAATTATTGTCTCGAATATCAATTCGACCGCGCTGATTATTCGTACATTGGTAGCAATTAATTAATATCCATATACGAACGGGTCTTCTAGAGCATGTAATAAACCATGAATATGCTCTAACACTGAAGAATCTGAAGTGTATGGTTGTGCGAGAGATCTCGATGATCGTAGGAATGCTTAGAAATGTACCAAGACACCCGATATTTTTAATTAATATATAAATGATGAAAAACGTGTATCGATATGCTAAGTTTAAAATAAGAAAAAGGAAGAAGAATAATGGATACTTTATAGTTCCTTGCAGATCAATTAATATATTTTATTGGTATTTTTGGTTTATTGACAATACCAATGAGTACGCAAAGTATACGAAAACAATATTTAGTGAAAATTAGTGAACGGCGCGCTGATGTTTATTCTGACGTTTATTCCTCACTTATCTAATGATTATAAGATTGCCTTGCATGTATAAATTAATTTTGTGATCAACGAGTATGAGATTAAATGTATAATGTTATTATAGCATATTATATTTCAAATCCATTTCGATACTGTGAGATGGATTAAATTATCGGGTATTGGTATTCCGAGCAATCCTAAATGGGAGAGAGAATGAGTGAGAAAGAGAGAAAGAACATGCGTGAGTGACTCTTGCAGGAACACACGTGTGTGTATGTGTGTGAAGTACCATATAAGCTCCTTTTTTTTGCAAATCGCTCACCGTTTGCCGATCTCATCCGCTATAAGAGTATCTGGCACATTTTCTTTCAGTTACTGGACACCCTCCCGGTGTGCCAAGATTTTAATCGACAAGTGTGCAACCGTCCCGCCTGCAAGTTTATTCATCTTAGTGACGGTGAGTTATATTCGTTATTGGGGAAGTACTGATCATGCATAATTTAATTCCAAATAAGTGCCATCAGTTTGCGTGAAGTGATGGAGACTATCGTGGGAGGAAAAAAATGTTCCATGTTTAAATCATAATTTTAAGATATATACAAACGCGTATCTTTCATTGTGATATTTTACAAGAATACATTGATGTTGTCGCGTTTAATTATGTATTTTTCTCGGATATATTTAATTAAAAATGATTCATCTTCGACATTGGATTATATGTTGAATTCACTTTGTGTGTTTTTATATCTTTTTACCTCTCTTTGCTTTTATACATTTCACTGACCGAGAGATTAATATTAAAAAGTTAAAATGTGAAATCATACGATAACGTTTGTTACTAAATGTGCAGTAAGAATATGGAATATGAGTTAATATCTCGTAGAGAACCATTGACTTGTTCAATTGACATTCATCGAGCGCTTTGGCGATTTTCAAATTTCTCTTCGGTCACACAGATTGATATCAGTAACGAGATTTCCCGGTGAAATTGACAGTTTCGGTAAAGTAAGCGTCGAGCGACGACAGAAATTCGGCTATTGAAATTCCTGCGCGACAGAACCATCTCCCGCAAGCAGCGAGTCTGGCGGATTATGGCCTTGTCCTTTGTTCGCCGATCCACACGATTCCACACGAATTTGCAAATCTTGCGTGCGGGACGCGTCGCAATTACGAACAATAAATCATTCGCAGTTTTATCGCTGGTGAAAAGAGCTCGATTGTCGTTCCACGCTTTTATTTTATAATACTTCGGCTCTGCGACGTCGCGTCGTCAACGTTGGCGGTGTCGATCACCTTCATTATCCTCCGCATTATTATATGCCGTCGTTACAGCTATGGTTTCGCTTTCACGTTTAGCACGCGAATGATCTTTGTGGATGTAATGAGAATCTCCCTTTTGTCAAGCTGCTGTGTCAATTAGATTCTATTCGTGATAATGAGCCAACGTTACTCAAGATGTGAACGAGAAAGCGTTCCTCTCAGTTCCTCCAAACAATTAGCGATATTTTTTGCACAATCAATTGTGGACAATATGTACACTTGAATAACGAGCGTTATTTCTATTGTTGGAAATTTACATGAATTTCTTTGATGCTGTTGAATGATTGAGAATATTTATGCGCTGCACTCTTACTCGATGAATATAGCAATCAAGGTCCGCGGCGTTTTCTCTTAAAGCTTTTTTCTGGATTGTTTGTACATTTAATTTAGATAATTTAAATATGTTTATGTAACGTTTTTTAAATAATAATTCTTATAATTCTTATAATTTTTATAATTTGGACAATAGAGCTTATTCTCAGACAACACGCATTGTCATTGTGCAACGGAACATTGTGTTCACCGGGTTGGTTCTATGGGTTTAATTGGTGGATACATTTTGATTTTGACATTTACAACTCAAGAACTATGGAATATACCTCGAATCTTGGAACATTATTTTTGAACACTATAGTCTCTGAGAACGGAAGGAAGCGGACTGTTTTCGTATTAATTATATAATAATTATATATGCGAAATCGACTGATCTGAATTATCTGTGTAAATTTTCAGAAAACGTGGAGGTGATTGAGAACCGCGTAACAGTGTGCAGGGACGCAGTGAAGGGCGCGTGCATGCGACCTCAGTGTAAATATTACCACATACCGGTCGCGTTGCCGCCGGCGCCTCTGATGGCGATCCCATCGTCTGCCTCGCCTTAGGGTTGCTCTCGCCAGCGGCTAACGCGCTGAGACCGCGCGGGGAAACGAGGAAGAAGGAAGAAGACTCGATAAGCTTGCGCGAACACGCATCTCCGTACACGCCGGGATTGTGCATCGAAGCGGCATCGGTAGCGACAGCGGCGAACAAAGCGAGCGGGAAGAAATGGAGGCGCTGAACGAGGAACGTCGTCGTTCTTGTCGTCGATTCGATTTACCTTCAACAGCACGTCGATATTCCTCCGCGACACTCCTCTCCGATGTACATGCTTATAATGCACACGCACGAATGTGCGAACGCACGTTCAGGTGACAGGAGAGAAAATAGCGCGCGCGCGTGGCAGGAAGAATGAGGATAGGGAAACGGTGCCGAAGAGGTTTTCTGTATTCGGAATTCGAAGTTGGAACGGGGAAGGAAGAAAACGTGTAAGCCCGATAATTCTCCTTGCATGTAAGATGTAAGCGAGGTTGCCGAAAGAGAAGACTGAAACCGAGGAAAGATGCGACGGGTGATCACCCAGACAACACGCATGTCCCAAATCGAGACATTTGACGTCTTAAAGATATCATTAAAAGACGTCTTGTGATATAACGTACATCTTTAAGACGTTGGCCATATGTTCCGATTTGGTGTTCACTGAGCGGATCGGTGTTCCGGATCGTGAAGGTTGAAAGACCGAGCAATTTGGTAAATCGTTGCGTCATCGTCCTGGAGGATTCGTCGAAAGTATTCGTTACAATCACACGCGAACTAGTGAGCAAAGTCTTCCTTAATGTCGTCTCTTTTTTTTCCTTTCGATTTATATTCGGCTTCTCATGCGTCGTGTAGAGGCAAAACTCGAGACGGTTTCGAAATAACTCGTAAAACCGGTGCTGTTATGTTTCAACTTTCACGATATCCTTTTTTTCGTTAACTCGCTTGCGAGGCCGGGTCTTTCAGTTCGAGTGTAAGTAAAGCATCGATGGGAAAACAATGACAACGCTTTGTCCCAAAACATCAAACTTGAATACATCGGGACCCATTCTTCTCGCGATTGAGCGGATTAGCGAACAATGACCCCCGCGGCTCAGCATCAGTTTCTACGACTTCTGCGTGGCGAAGTCGCACTCTTTTCTCGGTCTTCATCAGTAATCGATAAATGGCAGTTTCCTCGAGGGTAGCAAAATATAGCTGAAGAAATAATTTTTATTCTAGAATTCTGCTTTTATCATATTGATATTTCGCGTACAATTATTTGTATCTTACGATCGAAAAGCGAAAGAAATAATGCGTCATATATAAAGTGCGATATAAGGCACAATTTTTTATATTTTTTTTTCGTTATAGACTGAAATAATTGCTTCATTTTTTTAAAGATAATGAGCGGAATATTTATGATAGACTTTATATTTCCCGTGCTCGAGAACGTCGCGTTCTCCTGTGCCTACTATTTTCTTCCTTTTCCTGATTTGCCGCATGTACGCAGTGTCTTCTTTCGCCGTGACGTGTGATGCACGTTCACGCAAGGCAAGACATACTCGTAAGAAAATACGGAGAGAGTTCATCTCGAAATATTGTTCTATAAAGGCATATTAATATTATACATATAATTATATAATTATATATTTACGCCAGATTCCGGCGTAAGAGAGAAATCGTAACCTTATCACATAAGTAGACTAGCTAGAGGCCGCGAATCAATACGCGATGAAACAAATGACCGAAGAACACTATGATCTTGAGGAGAGGAGAGAAACGTATATAATACAAAATATGACGACGATAAATATCATCAAGATGATGAGAGAATTTACACGAGATATGATATATAACGCGGCGAAAACGCATAACGAAGTTTTTTATACTCGTATATAACAAATCTCAATTATATTTTGTTTTTATGATAATAATGTAAACGCCTGTGTGTGTATATATACGTACGAGAGAGAAGAGACATGTATATGTATATGTATGCATATGCGAGAGGGTGTAATAGTTATCGGCGGATTGATTGGCGGCAATTAAACGAGCGGGAGCGAAGTAATGGTCGGAAATGGAACGTCGGTACTTCAGAAACTGCGAAGCGATCAATTCTCTCGCGCGAAAGGAACTGGAAGCCTTAGGATGAGGTTTACGCTGGCTATTTGACTTTCGACCGTCTTACTTGATTCGCGAGAACCGAGTAAACGCCGAAAATCGCACATTCTATAGGCTGGTAAACACTAATTAATTATTACACTACGACAAATGTATATGACAAATTTATATGCACACGATAAGAAATTATATTTAATTAAAGATAGACTTCGAGGAGGAATTGGGAGTATAAAACAAGAGCGATCGCGAAAGAAGATATCGCGAGGTATTCTTGGTGCGAACGAAAGCTGCCAAGAAAGACGAGAGGATTTCGTTTTATATCTGCTCTTCGAAACAAATGAAAAAAAAAAGAAACAATCGATCCGCTAGATCGCGTGTATAGGTTTACAGTGTTTACACGATTTATAGGGAATAAGTTTATACGTTGTTTCAGTCTTCGTAAATATGCGACCCTTCGTAAATACTTTAATTGTTATGTTAATATCTTTTAATCTAATAATTATTAATTTGCCGTGAAGGACCCCCCTCCATCGATCGAGTCTTTCGTCATTAAATGCATTCTTCATGATAACTCTTTCGTGCACGCTTAATTGCAACTTCGAAGCTATTCTCTACGATTACGCGTGTATTTTGCATATATATATAGATATTTCCGTCTGTGAATCTCATTTCTTTTCACAGTTAAAAATTTAATCGATACATTCTCGCGTCCAGATAAATGAATATTCCGAACAATATTTTTTTACAAGGTATACATGTATATGTCGAAAATATTATAATGTTAAGGCCCGCTTACGGACCTAATTTCCGACCGAAAATGTCTCGTGGAATGGTTGCTCACTTGGTAGAATTTGCTTCCGAGAGACACTCTCAGAGCCTAATTTCCAAGTCTGTGATCAGCCTAAGACTTCAAAAAAATTTCACTTCATATGCTAATATTTACAAATACTTACGTGGCAATGCTTGAAAGACATTTTACCGTCCAGGAGAGGCTTACACCAACTTTCCCGACCAACGACACGATATGATCTATCAAATATTCATACCGAAATATATTTACGAAATGAAAAATGCACTTTTGAACTAGTCATGATGATGGGACAGGATCCTTCACGAACTTCCCTTTTTGTACTATTAAATATATCATATTCTTTTTTTTAAATTTAGTTAATGTATTAATTGTTTAATTGTTTTATCGAAATACTTTCACGATAGTATAATTATTTAAATGAAATTTAGGAATACAACAAAGTACTCTAACGACAAAATAAGTATAAGCCTACGGATATAAAGTAATAAATAAAAAATATTAAACGAGTGATTAAAGAGTTAAACAAGTAAATGTTCCTGTACAGCATTTAAGAATCAAAGGATACTCTTATTAAAGCAAAAAAGAAAAAACAGATTATACACCTTTGGTATTAGAAGGGAAAGATCCGAGGCTGCCAGTAGGCGCGAAATATAGCTGGAAGTTCAACTTTGTAAATTACTGGTGTACATAAAATAGTATTATTGCGTGAGAAGTAACTCTCCAGATTGTAGCGTAGACAGAACAAAAAAAATACTGAGGATTCTAGGGACGTCATCGGTTTTCAAATCGTTCGTTAAACCAATCTATGGACGAGCGGAAAGGGCGTTTTATACGCGTGTTACAGTAATGCGTTTTATAACTTACATGTACTCCTTTGCGACGAATCGTTTTATAAATCTTAGCGTTGACCTTTTCTTTCTTTTATTAATATACTTTTTTCTCTCGACACTGTGATTCTAGTCATGTGTTCGAAATCATTTAATAATACTTTTTACTTGTAATAATACTGTTTCTTTTTAATATTCATGACAATTCGTGCATTCAGAATTTTTATTTACCTTCTCATTTTTAAAGTACCGTTGAGTATGCGATAGATACTACTATAAACGTAACTCAAGAGGGATATACATGTAAATTTATCGAAACGAATGGGGAAAAATATAGGAACGAGTTCCTCCGTGCCCATACTTACAATTAGTATGTATATAGATTTAATTAGATACGCATAGGAAGAGAAAGAAAGAAAGAAAGAAAGAGAGCGAGAGATATATACATACGTTATATTATATAAAATTAAGTACAATAATCTATGAATGTCCATTTAAGTGATTCAATAACACCACGAAGAGGAGAGCGAAATATTTTCAATTGTGATTCCATTTAGAGTATATTTTTTCTTAGAGACCCGAGGCCCGCACTCCTCGTCTTCGGGATATTTCTTCTTCTTTGGTATCGGTAAATCGCAACTAGATCAGTTTACTACGTCTTCGTACGGAGAGAGAGACACCAAGAGCAGGAACGATATTTCAGATTCGTCCCACTCGCTGCCAGCCGCTCAGCCTGTTTAGACGAGCAAAGCCCTTCGAGAAGTTATTGATAACTTCTCCTTTCGTGTCGTCTCGCGATGGTACGGTTCGTTAAAGCTCAGGTATACCCTGATCCCGACGCGCTCGAGAAAACGAGAGAAACGACCGGGATGCCTTCGGCTTATTTTCGAACGGATTTTCCTCTCTAATCGCTAAACGATGAATTAACTTAGGTAAAACGAAAACGGTCACATACAGACAACGCATCTAAAGAGCGCGAAATTAACGTCGGACAGTACTACCCGTCTTTCCCTTTAATACCAAAATCTCTAGTAAATACACGTAATATGAACGAATATTATAATTAATAATATAATTATACGAACAAAATGAGGAAAAAAGATGGACAGAAAAAAAACGAAAGAAGGATCGAAGTGCTACTCCGACTTACGGACGCAAATACCACACGAGTCATTCTAAAAAGTGATAACTAAAACAATGAAAAGATAAAAAGACAATGAAAAACACGGTGAAAACGTTGTGACAAATCCACTGGAGTTTGAGCTTCCCAACTTGAGTCAAGGGTTTTAGCTGCTGCAGCAAGCAATCACAAAGCAAAACAATTATTTGTAATTAAGTAAAAAGTTTACCCGCGCGAGTTTGCTGCCGCCGCGTTCGACCGTCGCGCGTCGTTCGGCGTCGGCGAATCTCTTGCGACTCTTTTGCGTCACTCCGAGAGGAAACCGACGGGAATCGCATCATTTCGGCATAGCGGCATGGAATTCGGCGGGTGATTTATATACGCTGCCGCTTGTATCTATATATATAACAACAGAATACTGCTTCGCATGGCCAACGATTGTCTGCTGGATCGCATGAAAAATCGCGATTACTCGGATATAGAGGCTTGTCACATTGTCCGGACGTTAATTCTTAATTGGAGTTCTGTGCCGTTAGAAGATTAAGTGCGCAATACACCGTTTCCGCAGGGAGCTAGTTGAGAATTAACGAAAATTGTTGCGACGTTATTACGAAATTGGAGCATTTTTTCAAGCACGTTCATGATGACGCGATGGCGCGTTTTTTTTGCAATTTCTTCAGAGTCGCGTGAACAAAAATGACGAATGCTCGATTCTATTCTCATGCGCTCTATCGTTGATCGTTGGCCGGATATGCTCGTGTGTACCTACCTAGCTTCTTGCGCGCTACGCATTTTTAACTCTGCTAGGAACAAGAAATGAAAATGAGAAGGAGAGGAGGGCCTAGAGATTGGAGGAAAAGATAGAGAGAGGAAATGGAACGATGAAGCGCGAAACGTGTTTTTACTCTGCAGAGAAACCAATCAGCGCTCCGACTTATGGTAGCGATAGTCCGATAGTCGCGATTATTTCGAATGAAATGGGGAAACAAACGCGAGCGATTTAGCGTTTAAGCGATTAATCCGCTTAATCAGATTGTCCGTCGATGATTGTGCCGGCTGCATGTCCGAAATTACCTGCACGAAATCCCGACAAGACTTATAGAGGTATTATTCGTAAATTCGATCGATTATCGTGCATATAGAGAAAATATTGAAGAGGAACAAAATAATATTTTCTTTAAACATTTGTTCCGATATAACAGATATAATGTTTAGAAGAAGATCAAATCAGGAAACAAATTGTTTTTATACATAAGCTTATTTTTTTCTCTCTTGTCTGGTAAATGATAGATATTAGGAAAAAAATATCATGGCAAAAAAATATAAAAATATTTTATTTGATGTATTAAATAAGTGAGTTAAAGAAAAATCGAGAAATGTAAAAGAGAAAAGTAAGACATGATTTTATATATATATATATATATATATATATATATATATATATATGTAGGTCCAGAGGTATGTTCCGGGACTGTTTACGTTTTTTGAAATGTACAGTCCTGGAATATAACGCATATATATATGTAATCAGATTGATGTCCTACGGCAATTTTCGGGACAGTTTTTTGAATCTGATTACATATATATATGCGTTATATTCCAGGACTGTATGTACATTTCAAAAAACGTAAACAGTCCCGGAACATACCTCTGGACCTACATATATATATAATCGGTATTAGATAGAAAATTTTCATACTTCACAAAATAAAATTTTATTGAAAGTTCGCTCGCTTTTGAAAAATTTATTAATGAAAAGTAATACTTACAATTAGTGTCAATAAATACACCAATAAATATGAACGAGTAATGAAGCAATGTCGATATTATTAGGTAAATGAAAAGTAAAATTGAGAGTCGTTAAATTTATTAAATAACTTTTATGCCATATATATATATGTACAATTTTTTAAAGTTAATTCAAGACAAGATAATAATAAAATGTAAAATATTATATATTGCTTTAATTATATTTATGGAAATTATAAAACAGAATTAAAATAGATAATTAACATAATATTATTTGTGTATTGAATTTTAAAATTGTGAGTTAATATTTTAAATTTATATTTAAATTTATGATAAAAACTCCATGAAAAAACCTGTTTTTTATCTATACATTTTTCCTTTTACTTTTTAGCAAAGTTACATATTAAAATTATATTTATTATCAGTTATATGTGCATACATTTTCAATTTTTATTCTGCCGCAAATCATAAATCGATATCGTGACATAGTGATATTTATAAATAGAAGCGAGCAATCTCCTTACTTGCATAATTCGATCATTTGGTAATAGTACGGAAATATAAAGAGTGTCATGAGACAGCATTACGACTGCTGCTGGGTTTTTCTGCAGAAACGTTTTGACTTCGCGTGTAGATTGCTTTCTTTGTTGATACGTGACGATTTGCACATAACGAGAGGTCATGTAAACTAAGAAAAAATTAGGGAAAGAGACGTATTGAGAAAGAGAGAAAGGGAGAGAGAGAGAGAGAGAGAGAGAGAGAGAGTAATACAATAGTCGAAGGAACGGGAACGAGATGAACTTGATAGAATAGACAAGATGCAAACGGATGTTTCACATACATATATCTACGTATACATATATGTAGATATATACGTGTTTACGTGCATGTGAATGCATTTCGAAATTGAGTAATCGCTCCTTCGACGCTGTACGCGATTCTTCAAAAGAGTTCCTTTTATTCAGAGTACTACTATTGCATATATATGCATACTTTTTTCCTCGAGCACGTGGGCGATTTTCCTCCAGATGGCACGCATGTAAGATCACAAACAGGAAAAAAAAGGGAGAAGGGAAAGGAAAAAGATATTTTGGTATAAAGAACTGCGGCGGGTGTCATCCGCAGTCGCACGTGTGTGTCACGCAGAGCGATTTTTGAGGATTGCCAACGCGGACAACGAGGAATGCCCCGCTAAGCTTATATTTGCAAACTGTAATATGGAAGAGTAATTGTCTAGGTAAAAAGAAAAAGAAAAAAGAACATTTAAGCGACTTTCTAGATAAAGAGCCTTGACATTGGTAGTTCGATGTTGATGGATAATTAACTTTTTGACTAAGCTAACGAAGACTATAATATTTTTGAATTAGGTTATTAACACCTAGTGGTACATTGTAGTCCGCGACTTAGGACGAGAGTGTTTATCGACGAACTAATTGCATGTCGATGTATCAGCATAAAAGCTTAATAGCTTTTTGTCCATTCGCCGCGATGAGAGATCTCAAGAGCAGCCCGTGGATGTTTCTGTCCCGCTCTTTCGTTATTTCTTTATTTTCGTTTTTTATGCTCTACCTGCTGCTTCTCCCCTTTTGTCCCCTCACCCGCGAGCAAAAAAGAGTGCGAGAACGCGAGAGAAAAGAAGACAGAAAGAGAAGAGAAGAGAGAGAGAGAGAGAGAGAGAGAGAGAGAGAGAGAGAGAGAGAGAGAGAGAGAGAAACGCTCGCGTTAGTAATGTTTAGTGTCTCTAATATTGTACATGAACGTACTATATATAATGACTTTAGATGAAGTAGAATATTCGAGATGAAACACTAAACGTAAAAAGCGGAACGCTTCTTTCGAGCTCTCGCGATGAACTTACTTAGGAGGCACGCTCTTACAGAAAATACTCTATTTCGCTGGAGAGAGACGTTGTAGCCGAAGATATCCCCCGTCTTTTGGAAACGTTCGTATACACCTTCGGCCCGGAATCGAAGAAAAGCATCAAAAAGATTCCTCGCCCCGCCCATATCCCAACCATTTGTACTAGAATACTCCGTTTGTCCGATCACGCAATGTGGTCTTGCCGGTTAACTTTAATACTAGTTTGTATAGAGAATACCTACCATATTACTTACGGCTTGCGAGACAATTGTAATTGCATTTTAACCAACGATTTCGAAGTATAACATATTGGAAGATAGCACAAGAGTTCGTTTTGTCCGGATCAACATTTAAACGATAGATCCGACCTCACCCCTTAATTATCTCCGAGTCGTCATCTCCGTGTTGAAATCAATTAAAGTCGAGCGTGTTTCTTCCCCGCTTATGTGTAAGCTTTGCGCCTCTTGCGAGATGCTTTTTAGACCCTCGATCCCACATATACTTACGCATAAACATATACGCATATACTTACACACAACACACACATGCCACGTGCAATGTACTCATACATATATACATATGCCGTAGCTACACTAAATATACTGATATACAAACATACAAAAACACGTACATGATGCCCTAGATATATAATACATTCGATCCCATTCACAAGTAGACACGTTCGCATATTCAAGAAGCCACGCTAAGGATAATTATTATATATGTATATAGAGGATTCTCCTGTGAATGTGTGCGCGTAGTTAGAATCGGCTCGCTTAAGGACGTTCTCTCGTCCTTATACTAGAGACAATCGATTTTCTTAGGATTTTCTTGAAACTGTGAATATACGTTAATTTAGGTGTGCTTTATGCGTGGTATAAATTTCAGTACCTCTTCCGGTATAAAAAATCAAGATACTGAGCTTCAAAGTTTCAACTTTTACTAATGAAAAGGTTTTCCAGGCCAAACGGTAAGAGATACGAGGTTGGTCAAAAGGACCAAAGTTGCTCCTCTCGTCGAGTTCTATAAAGAAAAAATGCCAAAACTAAAAAAATTAAATTAAAAAATTTTTTTTTGAAACTTTGAGGCTCAATATCTTTATTCTTTATACCGGAAGAGGTACTGAAATTTGTACCACGCATAAAGCACACTTAAATTAACGTGTATTCACAGTTTCAAGAAAATTCTAAGAAAATCGATTTTCTCTAGTATAAGGACGAGAGAACGTCCTTAACAGATGATACGTCGTCACTTATTGCTATTTGCTGCATTGACAATTTTCTTTCTTACATGTTGCGTGATAGTTTTTGCGATTTAAGTCGATTTAAAAGCGATTACAAAATAACAATTTTTTTTAGTTTCAAGTCAGGCTCATATGTTATACATACAAATACAAAAATGAGTACGTAAAAATTGTATGTTTTCTATACTTTTCTACGATAATTTGTTGGCGGGACATTATTAAAATTAATGAAATATGATGCAAACAATTTAATTATTCTAACAAAATTACTATTTTGTGGTGTTATTGTCAACCTTTTATATGATAAATGTTATTATAGATATGTTGATATATATATATATATATATATATATATATATATGTATATTTAAATTTCTTTTAATCGACGATGACAACAACTATTGCGGCTCGATCAACATTATTTTTCGAGTGTCTTTTTTTTTGTTACAATATGCTTTCTTTCCCGTCAAGCGTTTTCCCTAACATTATGTGATACAAGATATACTTTCTGTTCGCAATATTAGTTCCCCGGTGCCTTTATTATTGAAGAGAAAAATGGTATCAATGTTACATTTTATTTTATATCTTATTGAAGATGGCTTGATCTCTATAATCCCTATTCCTGCCCCTCTGAACATAATAAACACGGTCGCCCCCCTTGACTACAAGTTTCTGAGAACAAAGAAACAATAAAAAAAAATGAACAGTGAACAACGCTTAAAGACTAAATTGAAATGAATCCTATTGGGAATATGTAAAATTAAAAAATAAAAAAAAAATTAAAAATCACATAATATTTAAAGTCATGAATTTATAAAGATATTTACACTTTAAGAATAAAGAGAATCTTCTGTGGCAGCATAATATACGGAAAATTACTAGTTCGACACTTAAACTAACCGTATGTTGGGGACGAGGACGAAGGATTTTCTGGATACGTAAACACGAGGATAGTGTCCCGACGATTCTTCGGATCGCTGCGTCTTCCGACAGTGATGTAACTATTAACACGTAATCCCTTAATGTTATATTTTTTCGGTGGTAGCTCTCGAGTTGACGCTAAACGCTTCGTTTCTGATATTAGTAGCAGCGCGCGGACGCTTAGAGGCGTCCTATGATAGCGATCGTCACGTTTAGCGAAAATTCGAGAGCTGCACTAGCCACCGGCAGTTTGTGATATATTTAGTGAAACAAATTAAAAAATGGTTGTTATATTCAAATTAAAAAAAGAGAAGAAAGGAGAGAGAGAGAGAGAGAGAGAGAGAGAGAGAGAGAGAGAGAGAGAAGAGAAACGCCTGGCGGTTTTACATCCATACATTTACACACCAAAAGAATTTGGTAGTATAATTGCGCACGCTGCTATAAGAGTGATCCGATCCATATAACACACTGAGGCTAAATCTCATAGGGCATTCCGTGGTAGATAATGAGCGGAAGGTTGCCTTTCAACGCCTTTTTGTGATCTCCGCAGTTTCAAAAAATGTTTCAGAGAAGTAGTCAATTTGTATGGTAAAGGAGTAAACAAGATTTGAAGATTGCAACCAAAATTCTCTAGCCAACATGCAAAATAATAATTTCTCGTTATATTTCAAACTTGAGAAAGCAAAGAAATTTTCATTAAAAGTAACAAAATCTCTGAAAAACTAGGCCTAAATTTATTTAGTGAGCATTTTAGAGATTTTTATTCTGAAATTATTCTGCTTTTTAAACTTCAAACCTATGCAAATCGAATCGAGGAAACTGGAAGTGTCATTTCAAATTGGAATTATTGCTTTTAAGATGACACCTTCGGTCCATCAACGTTCATCGATCGTGGAAACTGAAGCTCGGATCACAAAATGCTTCTTTGGAAAGATAACAGGCACTATCAATCTACCAGTTTAATGTTGTTTATTATTACACAACAATTTTATATATATCAAGCCATTTCTACTCATACATAATTTTTTATAACGGATTCAGCAACGCAGATTGAACCACCTATATACCATCTTACGTCGCCGGCCTCCTCTTAGCAGCGTCGACCGCCGTGTATAACTAATTGTAAATTTTAGGTATTACCGCGCGTATAATAAGGAAAAAAAAGCGATAAGTGAGAATGAGGCGAACTATCGTGGAGGAGAGGAGGAATAAGAAGATAAACAAAAATGATAATACACATAACAACACACACACTATATATATATTGTAATATTATTTTTCGAACATAGTAATGTAAAATGTAGAATATAATATAATATATATAAGTATATATATATTATATATATTATATATATATTATATACTATATATATATATATATATATATATATATATATATATATATATTATCGTATTGTAACGATCATTTCGTATAGCGCTAGGCTGGACGAGGTGTTTTTGGAGGTTTAAGAGAATTAATTAAGGTGGGCCAGAAGCGGGTGGGCGTGCTGAGCGGCGCGAGGTCACACTGATATTTTTACCAAGTTTTTCGAATATTGGAGATTCCCCATGATTCCTATATAATGAAAACTTAAATGTATCCTCGCGCCACTGCCGCCTCTGCGCTATTTATTAGCGATCACCCGCCGACCAGTCGTCGAAATTCGATTCGAGCTCGCGTCGTGTTCAACTTCGTACAAATATGGAAGAGAACAACATGTAAACAACACACTATAACATACAACACATATAAACATACGTATATAACGCATGAACAACAAGGTAAATGATACAATTGATCGCAATGCGTACTCCGAAACTGCGATCCTTAAGATTAGCCTCTAATGTATAATTAATTGATCTCCATTATACATTGAGGGAGCAATTGACGTTCTTTTAACAGATCTAAATTTTGCATTTCAAACCGAAGCTACATTGGTCCTTTTGTTTAACGATAAAGAATTGCAGCGAAGATGCAAAATTGTGCCATCTGTTTGTAGAATAGATTAAACACGGAAAAAAACAATATATTTTTTAAGTAGATATATAAAGGTTGTAAAAATATATTTTATTGCAGATAGATGTATATCCAAGTTCTGTGTATAGACACAATTTTCAATGAGATAACGTAATTATCTCTTCTAATTTCAAAATGTTTCTTAATATAACTCTAATTCGGAAATTACTTGAAATCAAGTCTGTGTCGGTTGTTCCCGTCCTATAATAAAGTACAATTAGGCAATACTAATGGAACAGAAAATAATAGATAAAACGCATCTGTTGCAGTTCAGTAATTTTGAATTATTGACGACTGGCCTGCGGAGACTTTTCAATTTGTCGCGTCGAAGATCAAAACGATGTAATCGAGATAATATCGACGAACGAAATCGGTTTTTAAACTAGAGCGATTTTTGTCTAATTACGACGTTCCGTTTTTTGAGGCGATGCGTGCGTATCTTAATTTTTCATTGTTCACAGAAGGGACGACAAAGAATAGAACAGAGAAAGAGGTGTGTACAGTGGGATTAGTGGGAATGGTTGGCTATATTATGAGTAAAAAAAAGAAAAAGAAAAGGAAAGTCAAAACTCACTCCCCCGTTCCCTCCCGCCTTCCTTTCCCTTCATCACCTACTTTTAAACCTATCACTTTTGGAAACTCCTCAAGTGTCGGCCCGATATCGACAACATATAAAGCGAGATGTTTTCCGACGGCGAGAAAACGACTGTGTAAATTTTGCGAGAACTAATGTAATACGTAAAAAAAAAAAGAAAAAAGAAAATGTTTACTAATACGTTGTGTTTTAACATACTTATCGGATATTATTGGTTGTCGAATATAATATGCGTCCTACAAAATTCAAAACTTACGACGAGTTGCCGCTAAGACTTCTTCCTTTCGTTTTGTTTTTATAGCAGTTGTTATTCGATGTTTTGTTGTACGAATATGCTGGCATGTTGAATCGTGAATGAGAACCAAGAGTCGCGAAGCTGGACATATCTATTTTCTGCGAGGCGCAATCGGCTCGTCGCGGCTTTTGAGTTTCGCATGTTCAATCACTGCGTTAAAACCGCTCGCGACAATACCTTTTGTCCGTCGTTTCCTTGAACGAATTTGACCTGCGGTTTTATTTAGCACGGCGAATACGCAGCAATATTTCATACAATGCAGACGGACCGTGTCGTAAAGCTTGTCGCAACGGCACGAGCAGATTGCGCGTCGCTTTTAATAGAGAAGAGAAGTAACTATACGGACTAGAGGAAAATTAACATTGTGATGTTCATTGATCAAATATGTCAAAAGAAAAAGGCCCACTGGTTGAGGCTCGACATTTCTGAGTACACTATAAATAATAAATATTATGTAAAATTTATTGAATACTGTGCACATTTCATTGCATCACGTACCTTATATCCATTACGTACGAGATGTCTCTAATAATGAGGAATAAATTAAGAAAATTAATTCTGAATTTTTGCAACTTTAATGGTATTATTTATTAATTAAGGCGCGATATATAATTTTGGAACTAGAGCAATTTCGAGAAACGATTAAATTTTAAAGGAAGATAAAACAATTTCGAGTCAGTCGCTAAATCTGTAAATAAAAACATGATGATATTACTCACAGGCATTTTACACGTCTTTCTTTCTCTTCCATATCACAACGTAAAGAATCTTGTTGTTTCGTGGCAATGAAAAATCGCGACGGCCGATCTCTTTTAGAGTATTTCTGTGCGAAACAGTGTGCCCGCCGGCCGCCAGTTTGGCCGCAAACATTGTGGAATTTATACTCGCGGCGACGATATTTCACGGGGTATCAGATGTCACGTCCGTTGCGAATTGCATTACGGACGCTAGCTCAACGATGCTGCTGCAGCGAGATGCATGTGCAGGCGTGCAGGTCGAACGTTTAAAATAACGCATGTACGGCAACCGGCGGCGGCCGGCCAATCGCGGCCAGTCGAATGTACGCCGCGACGTAATATACCGCGCACATTCACCGCGAATGCACGATAGCAATAAGCGATAAAGCTGCGATTGCGCACTGTCGGGAAAATAGCTCGACTGCCATTTTCGCTACGTGAAAATCCATTCTGAGGCTGGTCGACCAAGCCGACATCAGTGACACGGTCCAGTGACATTGGCAATACAGGCAGAATTTTCTCTTACATTAGTCGAAATGAAAAAATATATATATATGTAAGAGTGGAAATTGTAGGGTCATCTGATTTTCAATGAGATTCGGAGGAGCGAAAATACGGGAAATTGTAGGCGCTGAAGGATTCTCTTTTGAAATGGAAAAAATTGGATGCTACATGAGCGACGAGTAATCGTGTTAAAATGTGTGTGCGTGCGTCTGTGCGTATAAATCCCTTAAATTTCATAAGTTTTAAAAAAAGAAACTAACATTTATTTCGCATCTGTTCTATTGCTGGCGGTCAGTAGAAGTGTCTGATGTAGCATAATTATCACTGCGACTCTCAACGTAAGAGTCAAAGTTCAAATCTCTCTGGAACCAATTATTTTTCTATTAAAAAAGACAAATTTTAAATAGATTTGTGGAAGAAATTGTTAGATTTTTACCTCTCATTGATTTTCAAAAGCGTAGTCCAATTAACGGAATAAAAATATTAATACGCCATATATTATTTCATATAGTCATCGAGTTTGACAAATTTGAGATGTCGGGAAGCTGTAATTTATGCTGAGAAATGATAAGCTCTCATTAAATGAACCGTCATCGGCATCATCATCATCAGCGCGCAGTTTCATGGAGCGAAGGGGACTTTTGCCAAGGCGGTTGGCAGGTCTGACTCGTCTGTTTCTACTTGGCCTACTCTCCGTGTGTTCCGCATGGATTTTCGCAATCATCGCGCGGAATCGCGGTAAAAACTCGCGATTACGTTCACGATCGATTAGGCTCGGCTGCGCGGCTAATGAACCTAAGTGTGACGCTCATGCAAGGCGCTACAGTCGGCAGTCGGCAGTCCGTTGCAGCGTCCTGTCTGATCACTCCGATCGCGTAATTGACTCCGGAGGCGTTGTGAAAATCGGAGCAACCGTCGTCGGAACGGACGGTCGCCGCGGAGTGCTTTTCCTGAAAAATGTGGCGGTGCCATCGGCGAAGAGCGTCATCCTGTGCGAGCGAATACGACATCGTCGAGGAACGATTGGCGGAAGACTCGAAAAGTCCAACGTACTTCCTCGAGTTGAGACCTCGCGAGAATTTGCGTGCGTATACGTGCGCATACGTGTGCAATAGCGCACGGCGTATATTTGGTGCAGGGCGGGCTGTTCGCGCGGGCATCCCTTCTGTCAGTCGAAGTGGGTGAAAGCCGTAAGAAATGAGACACCTGAATCTTCGCTGATGGATAGACGCTTCAGACGTTTCTTCTCATTGTTAGTCGATGCAGCGGATTTTTAATTTGGTTATTGTCGGTCATCCTCTCGTGTTATAAACTGTCCTACTGTAGTGCTGAAACTTGGTGATTATAGAATTTAATACCGCTTCCTTAGAGGACTTATCGTTGTTATAGACTGAACTCGCATTCATCTCGATCCTGACAATCTGCCGACTGAAATATTTTGGAAATTAGAGTGAACGAGTGTTTTATTAAATATTTCTTTCTTGTGGACTGTAAGTGACTGCCGTAATTATCGCGTACCAAACCGGCAATCGAAATTGTTCTGTGGAAAAATGTGTTTATCTAAAAGTGCGAAACGATATCATTAATCCAAGAGCATTTGCATATTGCGAAACAAATATTGCATCAATTAACATAGTAAATATTTTTAATAATATATATTTTTTAAATACATATATTTATTTATTCTAGGGAAATTTGTCGCATAAAGCACAATATATTTATTGCAGTTATGTAAGAAATAATCCTTTATTTGAGCAAAGCATATATTATTTATAAATTGATAATTGATCTTTATTACTTACATATTTATTCAATTCTTATACAAGTTGCTAGATAATTATGAGCAAATTATTTATATTGCAAGTATTATGTGCTTTTAAAATGTTTATGAAAATCTTTATAGATTTAAGGGGATCCTAAAGTGAAGGCTGAACTTCCTCGACGTCGGTAATGTCAACATTTCTAATCCTGTTTTCTATGTCATATATTTATATCTGTCCTTGTCTAACGAGAGGCATTTGTCTTTGTTTCGATTGCTGCGCCATCTCTCGCTACACGCAATGTCAACCTGAATGTGCTTTTGCACATATAAAAGTTTATTTAAACTAATCTTTTTTTCTAGGCTTTCAATCTTAGATCTAATTGCACGATATTGTTCTTAAATGTTGTCCCTAGGTCATGTCGGTCTAATTTTGTGGATATTTATTGTGGAATTTTTGTACAAAGCAAATATTGTCGTCACGTATACCAAAAATTAACAAAAATATTAATTTTTTCTCGTTTTTGATACAAATTCGACCACCATGACCTAGATTTTGATGCGTACTTTAATTCTAGACAAGAATTTTGCATTTCTATAAAGCCAATTAAAAGATTAGTGCTAAGAAAAAAAGCCGGTATTACAGACGGCTTTAGGAGAGAGAGAGAGAGAGAGAGAGAGAGAGAGAGAGAGAGAGAGAGAGAGAGAGAGAGAGAGAGAGAGAGAGAGAGAGAGAGAGAGAGAGAGAGAGAGAGAGAGAGAGAGAGATCCCCTTAATAGATATAATATTTTATAGATATATAATATAATTTGAATTTGTGTAAAAAATTTTTATTTACGGTAGATATATCGATAATAATTAGTCAGCTTCAGATGATCACTGTTTCTACTTGATTCTATTATTGCTAATAAGGATTGCACTGATTTATTCGATTGATCAACAGTAGAATGGAAGTGATCATACAATATAAATATTACAACTATTATTTTTGCACATTATATTATGTTAAATTATTGCAATTTTTGGTTAATAAATAAATATAATTAACTATTATTGCACTGCAGTTATATAATTCTCGATGCAATTTAAATCAAGCAATTATTTACAATTAAAACAATGTTATTGACATTTTAATGTAATTCTTATATCAAATTATTTTATGAATTTTATTTTTAATGTACGTTATAATTTATTTGAATTTATTATATTGATAATCAAAATTTATGTAAAACTAAAAAGTTATTTATATTATTATTTAACCATAATAATAATAATAATTGCATGTTTAGTCATTTTTTAATTGCGCAAATTTTGTTTTAAATTTTACTATTTTTAAAGTACAATTTAGATGTATACAAGCTGCACGAACCATTTATTTAAATCGATAAAAAATGTTTCAGAACGTAGTAAATGGTTATGATATATTTTCGTATATATAATTTTATTATTTAATATTTGCATGCTTTAATTATCTTATGCTTCTGTAATACTATAATACATGTTTGTTAAAATTTCTTACAAAATAGTCAAAATACAAATTAAAATATAAGACATTGCTCATAATATTTATAGAATTATTATTCTGTTATTATCGAAGATCAATATAATTTTTTATTAATATATTATGTTACTTAAAATCAATTAACATCATCTTTAAATAACATTGCTTGACAACAATATAAAATTAGCATTAAATATATCAATATTGAATACACATTATGATAAATTTTGTCTTTTTGCAGAAACGAGTCATTGTATTATTATATCTTCATCTCTTCAAGAAGTTCTATTATATTAAATTAAAGAACACGTTTTGTCTTCAGCAACATCATGGACGATGATATCGATGATAAAGATGATACAAAGCGGTAGGAACTTATTTAAAATTCTTACGCAACTTTTATTTAATGTTTGTCGCGATAAATATTAAGCGCATAAATGTTTGTCTTTCAGAAAATCGCGTAATCTCAGCGAAAAGAAACGCAGAGATCAATTTAACATGCTTGTGAACGAGCTTGGTAGTATGGTTAGTGCCAATACGCGGAAAATGGATAAATCCACGGTGCTGAAGTCAACAATTCTATTTTTAAAGAATCATAATGGTAAGTGCAAGACTTTTCACAGTGCTCTGTATAAAACTGAAATATCTCTGTAAATAATAATAATTGAAATTGTTAATTAAGATTGTTAAGTAAACATAAAAGAGTTAATAAATGGATTAAATTTTTAATCTATCACTGTCATTTAATAAGCTTTTAAATGTTAGTTTTTGAAATTACAGTATGTAGTTGTTTCTTTTCAGAGATAGCTGTTAGGTCGAGAGTCCATGAGATTCAAGAAGATTGGAAACCATCTTTTCTTTCTAACGAAGAATTTACTCACCTTATATTAGAGGTAAAATTACATACTACAGATTATAATAAATTAAACGTAAGATATTAAACGTAAACTCTGTAGTATTATATATTTTATGTAGATATATTTAATATATAAATGTTTATTTTTAAATATAGGCGTTGGACGGATTTATAATGGTTTTTTCTTCAAACGGACACATTTATTATGTCTCCGAGAGTGTTACGTCTCTGCTTGGATATCTTCCGAACGAATTGGAGAACACAACAATTTATGATATAACATATCAAGAGGATCAGCCGCAGTTATATAATGTCTTACTGAATCCTGGGAGCACACGAGACAGACGCAGTGTGAAGAAAGGTATTTTTTCTAGTCATTATATAAGTTAAGAGATTTATGTGATTACTAATAAACATAATTTTCTATATTAACAGAGGACCAAATTACTTTCACGTGTCATATCAAAAGGGGTGGACTCGATTTTCGGGAAGAATCTATTTATGAACTTGTACAGTTTATTGGATACTTTCGTGAGTAAAATATCTCGATACTTTTTAATTTGCAAAGTAATTCTATAGGGTAACTTCGGTATTTACGCCGCGCGGGGATGTACGCCGCAGAAGTCAGAAAAAATAGAAGGAATGAAGGTATTTGCTCGCAATTATATTCTGTTATGTGCCTTTATGCCATATTAGTATTGTGTTGTAATTTCAGTTCTTTACTGTTCATATTAACGAAACCGTCATAAGTTGAATCGATTTTTCAATGTAGTAAGTAGCGCGATCACATATATTATGACCTACATAAAATGATTACTGTAAAGAGTGTAAAAGGTTTAATGATTATTTTATGATACATAAATGTAAAGGGATATAGTAAAAGGATGGAATAAAGCAAAATGCAAGTGCATAGCTGTTGTATCCTATTCTTTGTTTAGCTTGATATGTATATCCCACCTGCCTGGGATATACGGCATTTGTAGCGTGCGGGATTTATGCCATTAGTACAAACACTCTATAAAAATCAAAATTTCCTACGTGTTCTTTTTCCTTCTTTTTTTGGATCATATAACAATAACTTTTAATGCATTTATCGTTTGTTTATTTTCTTTTTAAAATTGTTTAGTTTTATAATTTGTTTATCATTCTTACACCTTAATAAACTTTTTACACACATTTTATGACATATATTATGACATTTTATTGCTTCATTTATAAACATTACTTGTAATTTTTTGTAAGGCGTTTTCACCTATGAATATCATTTATCCCACCCCTCCTGGGATATGACAAAAATGCAAAGGTCTCTAAAAGTTTTTTTTGTTAAATACGAAGAATAAATGTTTCATATTTCTAATTTTTTTATAGTAGTAGACAGTATATAAAGTTTTTATTCGTATAATTCATTTGCCTTAAATACAGTAAATAGTACTCGATAAATTAAGTTTTCCTTAATTCGGCGGCGTATACATCGGAGTTACCCTATACTAAAAATTAAATTTATCAAACAATTTTATATCTTATTGCAAATAATTGTATATTCTCAAAATTAGTTTTATCAGACAACCAGCTTTATCAAACAACTTTATATTTAAAATAGAATATAATCAAAGTATTTTGTGTTGTTACAGGTTCTGCTATGGATAACGATGTTGACAATCTATTGCCAAATCAGAAACTTAGTAATACCAGCGGATCAGATAACAAGTACTTTCCCTAGCCGTATACAAAAATTTAAAAATACAATCGCATCGCAATTTATTTACGTTCACTTTTGCAGATTGGTCTTCGTGGGTACGGGACGTTTGCAAACTCCTCAGCTTATCCGAGAATTATCCGTGACGGATAGTACGAAGTCAGAGTTCACATCTCGCCATAGTCTTGAATGGAAATTCCTATTTTTAGATCACAGAGCTCCACCTATTATTGGGTATCTGCCTTTTGAAGTTTTAGGCACTTCTGGTTACGACTACTATCACGTAGACGATTTAGACAATGTAGTTACGTGCCATGAATCATGTGAGTATTGAAAAAACGATCGACTAGTGGTCGACAGTTGAGTATTAATTACGTCATCTTTTTTAGTGATGCAGAAAGGCGAAGGGACGTCTTGCTACTATAGATTCCTCACAAAAGGCCAGCAATGGATTTGGCTGCAGACCAGATTCTACATCACTTACAATCAATGGAATTCCAAACCTGAATTTATCGTGTGCACGCATTACGTAGTCAGTTACGTCGACGTAATGAAGGAAATGCGCGCGGAATCGGGGGGTTACGATAAAACGCAAAATCAAGACATTTTACTGCCTGTAAAACAAGTAAGATGATAGACGGAACGCGATTATATAATTTTATAACTATTGTGATATTAATTTGGACAAAATATATCCGTATGTATAAATGCAAGGAACGGAGACTTCAAAACTAAAACAATTAAAACAATGATTATATTTTGTCATTAAAGAATTTTAAATTTAAATTTCAGTTATACAAAACTTATATCGAATAAATTTTTAATGGATATTTGTAGACATTTTTATTTTTTTATTTTTTATCAATTTATGTATATTGGCTAATATTTTGTGACTGATTTTATAGTTCGATTGTAATCTTTGTTACACATTTTATTGGTGTTGAAGAATATTGTGGATAAAATATTTGTTATAGGAAAAGCAGATAAAGTTAAATAATGGAATAGAGAAACAAAAGTAATTTTTAAAATTTACTAAAAAATATAATAGAACATAAAACAGATATTATTATTCACATTGATTATTTCTTCCTTTTATAAATTTTCAAATCAATACAGTTAAATATACTGATGATTATTTAACTTAGAATATTAGAAATAATAGTTAATAATACGATGTATAAAATAAAAACATTAAAAAAAATTTTGAAGAAAAAGAGAAACAGAAGGAAGAATTAAAGAGAGGATTTTTTTTTTTATGTATGTACGCAATATCTACAATCTTTACTATATTATTATATGATTTGAACTCGATTTACATTTGCGCGTATGCATTATATTTATATTATTCGGTTCACATTTTTACACACACACAGATAATGACATCTTGTCAAACACCATTAACGCAATGGTCAAACAAATCATCGAGAACGTCGAAGTCGATGACAATCGCTTCCAATCTCCGACATCGCGGTGATGGTTCCAATACGTCTTCAATATCCGTTTCATTACGAAGTTCACCTCACTCACAAGTAACACATGGATCAAGATCGAACGCAGCTTCTGCAAGCAGTTCCGTGGTGTCGAAGCCAATAGCATCGGTAGACAGTAGGCAACAGCAACAAACGCAACAGCAACAGCCACAGCAGCAACAGCAACAGCAGCAACAGCAACCGCAACAACATCAGCTCGATCAATCATGTATAAATTTTATGGATCCCGCGCAATATGCAACAGTTAATCTGCAATCGGTCGTCACAACGGGATTTGCAGCGCCAGCTGCTCCAATTCTTTCATCCGTACCCACTCATGAGGTAAGAAAATAAATTATTCGTGACATTAATATTAATTGCACATGTATACGTACAATTTTTTATTCTGATCGTGTTTAAGGTGCAACTTTCGTTAAACAATTGCGTTTTAATTCATTTTTTTATAGACTGAAAAGACTTTTTCTTAATCCGCGTAATCCATGCATACGCATTTTTTTTTAATTTGTTTAATTTTAAAATAATAAAATTATATGATTCATATAAATTTAACAAAATTTGATCTATATTTATAATATTTTAATGTTATATACTTGTAAATAGTTTAATTGTATTTCTGAATAATTTTAAAAATGTTTATTTTGTTGTATTCTCGGTATTTTCAGATGTTACATCAGCAGGGTATAGTAATGACTCCTGCGCAGAACCAAATACAAGACGAATTACAACGGAAACATGAAGAGCTACAACAACTGATTGTTCACCAGCAAGAAGAATTAAGAAGGGTCTCAGAACAATTGTTTATCGCCCGATATGGGATTCTCACGCCGTTATTAAATGTTTGTATATTTTTTAAATAAGAAATTGCGCAATAGTATTTAACTTCTTTAATTTTCGGGTAACTGATTATTTTTGTTTCAGACGTGCATCTATCTATTTATCTATGTTTATATATGTTTTTTACATATTGCTTTTTAAATTTTTTATTAAATATTAAAATTATAGTTGTTCACTGTGAAATACTATCTGCTTAAAAAAACATAAAAAAGCTCTTTGATTGATATTTATATTTCAGACTGGTATACCGTATAATCCATCAAACCCGTGTCAACAAGCAAGCCGGTGTAATATTAATAATACTAATGTACAATTGCCCACATCCAATAGCGTACAAGGCGTGAACGTACTTCCCATACCAATTACTGTGCCAGTGCCTATAGTGCCTACGGAATTATTTTCGCATTCCTTACAAGTGAATCCGTCGCCAGGCTCAACGCATGGCAATGAGGGCGCTATAATTCAAACCCAACAGCAATAGCAGCATTCGCAACTGCAACAACAACAACAACAGAGACCACCGCAGCAGGAAGGCAGCAATTCCGATATCTCGTTCCTTTCCAAATATGTCCACAACAAGCCGAGATGATGTACAGTAACTAGTAACTTGGAGGCGTCTTTGAATCAACAGCAAAGATCTTCGCAAAATTAGAAAAGACTTTCTTCTTTTTATGTATTAATTGTATCTATAATATTAAGTAGACAAGAAATGTTAATCTTCAAAAACTTAAGATTTTTCGAAATTTTTTTCCCAAGTTTATGTTATTTATTTATCGCTGTGAAAAAATTGGCTTAAAATATCTATTGTTACACTTACAAATATATTGTGGTCCTACCGTTCTTTTTTAGAGAGCATTGTCATTTTTGTAAAAATTGTTGTATGTTTCAAGTGTACAAAAATATATTCTAAGAAGTTATGATAAGAACATTTGTGTGATAGCGGCAGATATTGCGTAAAATGTAACAAACTTTTAGCATTTTACAATAGCGTGCAATTTTTAACATATTGACTATATCTTGTTCTACGACCCTGATAGCACAGTGTCAGTTAGTGCCGTCATGATGCCGTCGTGTTGCTGTTAATATGCACGAAATTCGTGTATATTAACAGCAACACGACGGCATCATGACGGCACCAACTGACACTGTGCTATCAGGAGATTGTTGTATATTTGTTTATAATTTCAACTATGTTTTTCTCGTGCGATCTCCAGCGATCTTTACAGTATAAGGGACTTCCATATAATGGACTATCTTACAATTCTATTTTAAAGAAACTCTTAAAAACTACGAGGCAATGTAAAGCAAAGTAGTATTGTGCGACGCAAAATATGTATTACATAAAATCAGAATTTATAAAAGTTAATTACATGCATTGTAAAATAATCTCTAAAAAAGATAAGTTTTGATAAGGAATAATGTAGCTTTTACTTAGAAAATTTAAAAATTTTGGAAAACTTTCCAGATTATGACATGGTACGATGGATATTTTTTTTATACAATTAATAATTCTTAAGTTTCTTTATTTGCCTTTTTTCCATATTAAGAATATAATTTATATATTTGTAGGGAAAAAAATATTTTCAAATTAGAAAATTATTTTGGGAAAAGATAAAGTGATTAAATATTTAAGGGTTACTGCGTTATTGTATGTGTATATCGTATAAAATAACAAATAATGAAATATCTGATAGTAAATCTGACAGTATTGAGTGTATTGACAGATCTACGGATTTATTGAATAAAGAGAAGCGTATTACTAACACTGCGCGGATACCGTGGGCCTTTTAAGGCAAAGTCGATTTTTTATTTATGATTCCAACAAGAATGGCTTCAGCACTTTTAAAGAAAATTGCAACAGTTTCGGCCTATGTAAGTATATAGAAATCACTTTTTGAAACCCTTAGAGATGATACATAAATTTTTACAGATTTTTTGTAATAGAAACATTTTCAAAAATTTTTTGGACTTAAAAGTTCCGGGGTGTTCCGGTAAGTGCTCTAAAAACACGGTGTCCGTGCAGTGTTAAGAAAGTAAAAGTATATTATATTAAATGTACAATTTTTATGTAAATTTTGGTAAGCTCTCAAGAATAATTTGTTTATTTCTATAAAGTGTAAAGCATTTTTATAGCAACAAGTGAGAGAGCTACTATCAAAAGTGGACACATCACGTTTATACGTATTTATTGAATTTATTTTTTTAAATAAGTGTCATCAAAGTCAACGGAGAAGGGACCAATCTCCACATTTTCCAGAACAGGGTGTATTCATATATTTGTATATGTATATGATGGCAAGAAAAGTAATATATATTTTGTGGTATGTATAAGTATAATGTTAGAATTTTCTTACATATCTAATGCATTATAATATAAATGTATGTTAGATTGCTATAACATTTC
Source organism: Temnothorax americanus (assembly GCF_048541705.1). Taxonomy (NCBI): domain Eukaryota; kingdom Metazoa; phylum Arthropoda; class Insecta; order Hymenoptera; family Formicidae; genus Temnothorax; species Temnothorax americanus. Next base: position 188,018 of record NW_027509548.1, on the reverse strand, counting down.
AAAATTGTTACTCGATCAAAATATTGTCAATATAGAACAAAAAGCTTAACATCGATCAAACTACGATATGTCATGCGATATGCCATTTAAATTGAGGTGATGGCAATATATTCTTGAGACGACTGCGTAGAACGCTAAATGTAAAATATAGATTGGTATAAAAAATTTTTAGCAGAAATTATTCACATAGTTGACACTTTTATAATATACAATCGAATTTAAAATAGATGTACATTAGATAATTAATTTTTCGGAATTTAAGAAATATCTACAATTTTTTATTGTTCCTATATAATGTTCAATAATTTTTTTCTCTTATTTTTTAAATTATATAAATTTGCTACTTAAAAAAAAAGGTAAAGATATGATGTATAATATTTATTTAATATATTGAAATTGAAAAACACAGCAAAGTGTTTCAATTTTATTTTTTATAAAAATTATCCTTTAATGTATGAGTTACATAATAATAAACATTTCTGAGAGTATTACTGCAAAAATAAAATTTCTTAATATATAAAATGATATTTTTCTATGTATACGTATTTACTTTAATAAAAACTTATTTTTACAACATGATAGTACAATAATATTTTATTAAAGAATATACATACATTGTGATGTTATTTTATATCATGTCATGTAAGAATAACATAGGATAAAATTAGTTTTAATGATGTAATTTTCTTAATGCATCCATCAAAATTTGTACTTCCTGATTCACATTATTTACAAGAGCTTCCACTTGTTGTTTACTGTCAATAATGCTGATACTCTGCGTATAAGCATCATATCTGACTCCGAATTTTCTTGGTATGCTTTGAGCAAATTTCCTAAAATTAAAAGAATTGATTATTTTTCTTAGTTCTTATCCCTTCCGCGTTTATTTGGAACTATTATACAAATTGCAAATTTGCATGATAATTCTAAACAAACAAGAAGCGCATTATATCTTGCGTGAAGTGCATTACGATTACAACTTTGCGATAAATGGCGATTTTTGGCGATTGTTTGATACATATACAGAACACGTACCGCAACATTACTCTAAAACATACTGGTTCTTTTCTATACGCGCGAACCTAAAACTCTATAGGATAACTGTGATTAAAATACGAGTCTAAGATAAATTTTACACGAAATAAATATGTAAAATACATTGCTTACATCTATTTGGACTATTTGTATTATATTTGGCGCATTATGTTTGCAACATTTAACAACAAGTATTAAAACAGGTACCCTGCTTCTTAGTATTACTTATTATACAATTAGTATAGCATGGTATCAACTAACTGGGTAATGTCAAAACGGCTATATCACAAATCACCAAACACGCGAAAAACGTTCTAGTACAGTTTGATACACTTTGTTTGCTATATCAGAGTTACGCCAAAAATAGCCTATATTGCATCCAATGTGAAGAAAACAAGTGTTGACCTGAGGCGAGATAGATAAGAGAAAATCTATTCGACACATTTATTTATTGTCTCTGTACTCACGTCATTTTTTCTTTTGCATCCTCGAAGTTCTCGGCAACATAGTATACGGGTTGATATTCCGTTATCGGATATTTTTGCAATGCAGTCTTCGGTGGGTCGAAAGGTCGAAGCTCTGGCTTGTCGCTCAAACAATATTCCAATTCGCCAAAAGATGACAGCAGGCCAGCACCGTATGCTTTTAATTCTCCATTTTGTCGACATATTCCGTATTCAACCGTGAACCAAAAACACTGCAGAAACAAATTATACTTATAATTTATTTAATATATTATTTATTTTTTCTCTTTCTCTTAAATAATGGAATCTTTGTTTTTTCTTTTCATTTTATTTCTGTTGTTAACAAACTCTGTTTCTATTGTTAACGAATACTATTAAAAGTCAAAATTAACAATAGTATCTAATTTTTTAATTTTAGGTCTTTATAAGAGAATCTTTAACATATATTCGTAACATTTCGATTAATGTATTTTATATGGTTCTGCAACTATAATATTACATTTTTTAAATTTAAGCAAAATATTTTATGATACCGTTGCAAGTTTCTCTATATATTCGTCCGGAGCACCAAGGGATGCCAGACCAATAACTTGTGAAAATTGCGCAAAAGATGGATCGGCGAAAAGTGGCACATGGCCCAGAATCTCGTGGCACACGTCCGGTTCCGGCGTGTAAAGTGGTTTACTGCTGTGTCGTATATATTGCGTGCTGTGAAACACTCTGAAGGCTAATCCAGCTAGGAAATCACGTGAAGATAATAACCCTGCCACTGGGCGAAGTGTAAAACCGGTACAGTCTGAAAAATCAATTAAAAGGTAAAATTGTGCGTGATTGTGTGAACCATTGAATTGCATTATTAACTGCATGATTAGCGATTTATCTTTTTTGATACAGAGCAAAGAAAGGAAAATTGATTATTTAAAACTGAAGATAATTTAGCTTTCGTACATACACACACAACGCTATCTAGCATTTTAATTGTATAAATTTTAAATCAGCACCAAGATGTTACCCTTCAAGAAGTTGGATATATCTTCCAATTGGGGTATGTTGTCTTCTCGGTAGCCGCAATTTTCGATAAGCAGCGGAAAAACGTGATTATGCTCTCTGCATGCGTACTTTGGATAAAGCTTAGTCAAATTTCTGAAAACTCCGCCCCACGTAGCTATTTCTTCAGGTGTGTATTCCACTCTTGGAATAGGTTGTCCGCTAAAACGTAGTACATAAATACAATATATTACATTTTTTGAAATTTATATGTTTTTATAAATATTTGTATAAATATCTACATGTCTAGCTTTACATGTCTTGCTATTTTAATACGATATACATCGTACTCTAATTCACTTACTGTTTGTAATGATAAGCAATGTCTGCGAAATATTTCCTTCTCTGTCGGTATACAGGATCAGTGAAACCAGGATGATCGCTATCAAGTTCGGCACCGTAAGACAAAATTTGATTAGCAAACTTATCGAGGTCGCGTATTCTCCTGGGAAACCATGGTACTGTATCCATATTATCTTTGTGATTTCTGAAAAGAAGTTACAATCCACATTCAATTTTATTACCTTGACCACATAAATATTGAAGAATTTAAATATGTATAATATGAATGATGAATGTTTTACTGATGATTATGAAAGAAGGTGAATTGATAAAGATATTGAAATCTTATATTATATAGCTTTGTATACTAAATAATCGAGAGAAACAGAATAATATATTTAATATAAAGACAAATATTTTTTAGTCATCAAGAAGATCATCTGTGAGTTTGGAATATATGTATCGAAGATTAATCGAACCAAATATTGATAATTATTTAGTTATATAACAGCTCCTTCATAAAACTAGAATATTTTTTAACACATTTAAATTGATATTATAATATAACGCTGGTCGACGTGTCAGATGCGGATTGGGTTTTTTGAGTCGTTTTCTATAGATTTTTGGCTACTAAATTTGAATCTGTCAGTAAAAATTTTCCATCACATTTGGTTTTTCAAAAAATTAAGGTTAAATATACAAAAAAACGCGTTTTTGGCCATTTTTTATTTTAAAGAATTTATTTCTGATTTCCCTCTGCCAACGGCTGGTGCGGCGTGAGCGCGAGTGCACCCTACCACAAAGAAACATTGTAGCTCGCAATAGATAATTTACGGATTAATTATAATTATGAGTTTGCTTAGTCTAAAGTAGATTATGTCTAACCTTTATTTTAAGCTTTTTTCGAATTTTCTAACACATCGGGTTCATCACTTACAAGTAACATATCACAGTTAAAATGATATCTTTTTGACGTTATATTGATCCAATATATTAAGTCATTTTTTTGGTATACTTTGTCAAAAAGGACCAAAAACAAGTTCTTTTGCACATTTGACCTCAATTTTTTCAAAAACCAGATGTGATAGAAAAATTTCACTGACAGATTCAGATTCAGAGGCCAAAAATCTATATAGGAAACGACTCGAGTACTCAATCCGCATCTGACACGTCAACAGGCCAGTGTAATTGATTTATTTATGTTTAACATGTGTTTTGTTAAAATCTATAACTATTAGTAACAAATATTGCAAAGAATATTAGAAAAGAAATCTAGATTTTTAAAGTTTTTAAACGGTACATTGCGTTAAAAATTTAATTAACTTTAATTTGATTAACTCTAATTATAAGATAATATTTGTCATGTTTTACGCACATTAATAAATACTGTTATCTCAACATCTGCCTAATAATTAAAATTGTATTATATATATATATATATATATATATATATATATATATATATATAATATAATATATGATAATATGATTGATTAGGTATACATAACATTATACATATTAATAATAATAATAATAATAATATTATTATTATAATGTGTGTGTGTGTGTGTGTGTGTGTGTGTGTGTGTGTGTGTGTGTGTGTGTGTGTGTGTGTGTGTGTGTGTGTGTGTGTGTGTGTGTGTGTGTGTGTGTGTGTGTGTGTGTGTGTGTGTGTGTGTGCGTGCGTGCGTGCGTGCGTGCGTGCGTGCGTGCGTGCGTGCGTGTATGTATACGTATGTAAATAATATATAACGTAATAAGAATAATAAATTAATAAATATAGTGCAATTATTAATTAAACAATGTTACTATTTATGGCAAAGTTATTGGAAATTGAAAACTATATTATATTTAATTTTTAAACAAATGTTAAAAATTATTACCTGGAGATTATCGAAAAGTAGCTGCATTGATCTCGTAAACACTCAATTACAGAGGCTATATTACCACCTGGTGCACAATCCACCATAAACTCATAGCCATTTGGTTGTCGAAGAGAACTTCTGGACTCGATGTGCAAGAGGTTCACTTTGTGTTTCTAAAATAATATCTGCCCTTGACTATATGCATTTCAATACATCCATTAATCAATGAAATTATACTTACGACAAAGAGCTGAAGATATTTTCCCAGCGATCCAACTTCGTCTTCTTCTTTCGGGGAAAAAATTAAGCAAGTGCTTCTAGCTGAATCTCTGCCTTCTTTGATGTAATTTCCGCCATGGATCAGCTTCGGCTAACACACATATATTCGAGAATAATTATGATGCGTTAAATAATAATCGTACTGAATAAATCTTTTTTTTGTAGGAATATTTTGATGTCTCCATTTATAGAAATTAATGTTTTAATATCTTAATATTTCAAGATTTTAAAACGTTTCGATAAAAATAAGACACATACCACTAACATTATTACATCTGCCATTATTGAATAACGGCGTTCTCCAAATTTGAATGTTCGCGTGTCGTGATAGTTAAACCGTAAAGTGAACTGCCGGATTAAAACTATGGTTGAGCGATCTTCCCATATATACGATTGCAAGAATCCCCTCCTGTTTTAGATCTCATCGAGTGTTTGATGGAAATCCCGGTAAATCGAGAATCTTAAAGACTATATGCATATTTAATAGTTCCTTATATATGCATAAAAGCAATACGATTACATGAGAAGCAAGGAGGACTTTAAATAGACGTTTAAGTTTTTTGTTATTTAGAAAAAGAAGTGTAAAATTCCAAATACTGTAATCCGTGAAAGGTTTTGCATCATTTTGATCATAGAGAACAGTTTGGAAGTCAAGGCCGCGATATCTCCTTGTAACTTCCTTCGAATGGAATGAGTTTATCGTTTCACTGGCATTTATAAATTATATATGACGAAACAATTTTTATATTAAGGGAATCTACGGAAAAATATTTTTAATAATTTTTTTTATTATTGTCATAATATGATATTATTGCTAAAAGTATACAACACTAAAGTCCGCTATTTGATTAATGACTTTGTTTATGAACGCATCCAATATGCAATAAATGATTTTATTTCATCAGATGTTATATGTGTTGAAAATATTGATCAATATGTATGTCGAATCAAAATTAAATTGGTGTTTTTTTTTCTTTTAAAATCCTTTAAAATTTTATATATTTGTTTTATTATACATGTCGCTATATACATCTACGTCTTTAGACATTTAAACAAGCTAAAATATACATATAAAGTGATGAGCATTGCTTATGTGAGGTTTTATATAGTTAATTATGATTAGCATGATTAGTCAATTTGTGTGATGAAATCACAATTTGCTGACGTTATCATGTTTGATTTATAAGTATTATCTGAATTTGTAAATATTATTTAGAAAACACTTTATTAAAGTTTCATTAAAAAGTTATTAAACTTTTTATTATCTAAAATTTAATCTTTTATTAAAAAGAAACTTTTTATTAAAATCGCATTAATTTTATATCGATTTACATTTAGAAGTAGTATATCACACTGCATTGATGTAGCATAGTACATATTTTTTGTACGTAAAAAATAAGTAGATTCTCTGCATTTATTAATAGCGTACAATCATGCTATTTTTGAACTAAATATAAGTTATAAGCTACAAATATTAAATAATATCTTTATAAGTTTACTGTTATTCAATTTATATTAAGTTATATTGTTATATTTTTATATTGTTATATTTTTATATTGTTATATTATTATATTATAAGTTATATTTGTATTAGGGCTCTGGCACATATAGAAAAATTGAAGCAGTAAGACTCAAACAGTAAGCAAATTGACCAATCACAGTGAAGAATTCTCGAAAACTTAAGATAGCTATTGATCAATTTGCTTAACTGATTAAGTATTACTGCTTAAGTTTTTCTGTGTGCCATGGTCCTAAAAGTTATATTAAGTTATATTGTTTCTCTATAAGTTTATATTTTTATTTCTAAATTTAACTAATGTGGATTACTTCTATTGACAAGTCATTCTGTGTATGTTATAAGCAGCATAGCATATTTTTCATGCACAAAAAATAGTAAGTTCTCTGTATTTATTAATAACATAAAACCATGTTATTTTTAAATGAAATACAAATTATGTAAAATACGTATATTAAAAAAATATCTTTATAAGTTTATATTATACTAATGTAACTAATGTAGATAGTTTCTTTGAGAAACCTGAGGATGTTTTCTTATTTTTTTGGTCTGGAAGTAAGAATATCCATTGTAGAGAATAATTATTTTTAATAAAAGAGATAGCATTTTATTTTAATAAGCAAATTGGAAGAAATATGACACGTTTTGTTATTTTGCTAATAACAATTTTATTTATCTCGCAGATCATTAAACACGACAGCTCTCTCACTTTATATATTCCTAATCGCATTGCTGAACAACGGATTCTTAATGACCACGACATCAATTATTACACTTGCGTTCTCCTGATCACTTGAAAATGACATTACATTCCAACCATACGTCAACACGTTACGAGCAGATTGGCTTTCTGACTTTCCAGTTCCGAAGCACTCATCCATAGCGTAACGGAGATCGTGAGAATATTTTAAATTGTAATTGTTATGCCGCGCTGATGATGGCTGAATGCAAAGCCGAAATGTTCGGACAAAGATGTAAGAAGAATTAAATAAATTTTGATTTATTACACACAAATAACCGCGTTGACTCTTATGGCCAGATTTAATCTTTACTGTTCATTATCGAGAGTCCTAATTAATTGCTCTAAATTTTATTTATACCTTATCTGGAGGTGAGCTGCTAAGGATCGAGCTGCTATCTTCTACCTCCTCAGCGTTTGATGTTTGATGTCGTGTTTGCGCATACATTGTCACGTTCGAAAATTTGAAAGTGCACACAATCAATTAACTTTTGTTTGAAATGACTTAATTGTTCTTTATTCGACCAGCGACGCGGAAGAACTGGTGCTTAGAACGGCGTAACTATCAGTTTTAACAGGTTACTTGGTAAAAGAGTATCCTAACGTTGTGAAACAATAAGAGCAATAACTGATATATGTATCGATAGCGCATTACTGTGAAATATAATATATCGTAAAGGGTCAAGGAGTTATCAAAAAAGTAACGCACACGATAATGTAATATTTTTCACGGATTTTATGAAATTATTGATCTTTTACACGCACACAAATATATTTCTTTTAATACTAC